>NC_133769.1:369643775-369654112 GCF_003597395.2 Chelonoidis abingdonii | reverse complement strand
AAGCTATACAGAAATCTGGTTTTTAAAGCGAGCTCAGACTGTTAAATCCCGATGCCCCAAGACAGGATTTCTCCAGGATCCCATTTCTAGAGATGTTGTGTGCTCTGGGCCCAATGCCACCAGGGCTGAGTGAGAAGAGACTCCACGGAAAGTCACTGACTAGTTCACAAATTTGTCTCAGGTTTATTTAATCCTGGAAAATTTAATCAGCAAATGCATTTCCAATGATTTCATTCTCTGACTTGTTTGTGAACGCAGGAATTCAGAGCTGCCTTGGCCTGTGGTTACAGGTTGATTTGGCATATGCTACTTTGCTGACTGGCTTAGGGGTCTAGAATCTCCTCAAAGCTACAGGTCTACCGACATCTCTACCCCTTCTCTGGTCTCCAAGTGCCGATGTTAGGACTCAGACTCTGCCCTCTCATAGGTGTGAATCCCATGATCTTCCCACCCTCAGACTGGGCCTGGACTACTGCACAGATGTGAGTTTACTGTGCTTGCCCAGGATTCACAGTTGGGTTTGGCACCGGTGGTTCTTCCCTTTGGAACTCTGTGACTAGTGGTGAGATGAGAGACCAGCTTTCTTGAACCAAATACTTTTAATCTGAACAGTAGAAATAATGTTGTAACATGGGAGAATAAGGGGGTTTTCAAAGAAGAATCTGTACACGTCTCTGACCCCTAAACCCTCCCACTCTGATGGGGACTCAGGCAGGCCGGGGCCTTCAGACATCCCTAGTGTGTCTGTGCGTGTCAGCCTGAAGAGCTTCTCAGCAACAGCTGCCCCACCTCTGCACAGGCTACCAAAACTGCAAAACAAGCTATGTAATGTGGCTAGAGCCAAAAATAGGATCTTCCCAGCTTGTAGCTCAGTGTTATCTCTTGACCTTCCTAAAGTTGTGACTGAGTGATGGTTTGTCTTGAGCTGTTGCTCCCTTCCTGTTTGTTCCCAGGATCCTGCTACTAAACTAAGATGAGCTGTGCAGGTTTCACCCAATACAGCCGTAACATAAGCATCCCAATAGTTAAACCCAATGTAGCTCTACAGCAAACATCCAAGAACTGGGTTTAACAGACACATTCATTATGGCAGCTCAGCTCCATGTCTGTCACAATGCCTTTCTGAGTGTAACGGATTTTATGAATACAGGGAGAAACATTCAAAGAGAGAGAGAGCAAGAGAGCATAATATACGACTTCCTGTGTGAAATGAAGTTCCAGTTCCATGAATACTCCTGCATTTGAACCTTGAAATGCACTAACTGCAACCCTAATCATGCCTGAATAATTAAGTGTGATGTTACTATGTTACTAGAGAGTGAGAACTCAGGGAATGGATATTTTCTACCCTGACCCCCAGTGCCTGTTACCACTCCAGATACAGGCTACAGACTGACAAAGAGAACCTGATGGGAACCAGTCAGCTATTAACCCAGGCAAGAGGGAGCTCTAGACTTTCTTTGCTGACAAGCGACTGAATGAGGGCTGAGACACTGGGATCTTTTCAGTTCTGAAGAAATCTCGATGATAGGACACTACATTTTAAGTCCCACTCGAACCTGAGAAATCATCTCTTAGAGACGATCAGAGGGGAAAGAATGCGTTGACACGTGTGTGCTAAAGTACAGATGTGTAAATGTTATGGGAAAGCATTTCATTGTAATATCTAATATTACAAACCAATCTTTCATACATTATAATATATTGAAAAGCCAGCAGCAGAGTTGTTGGAAACTGTACAGGAAGGAGCAGTAGTAACTTACTGCTTAATGACTTTTGCTTATGAAAGTATATCAGAAGTTCTCCACATACTATTTGCAAAGGATTTATGCTATGAAATCATTTTCAATGATTAGTTGTATGACACTGTCTCTGGCAACTGACTAGTAGCTGTTTCTAACACTTACATTATTAGTCATGAACACAATCCCTGCTGAGTACCCGTGCAAAACTTTCCAAAAATTCTGAGAGACAGAACCACTGGTCCATTGTTCCGCCAAGAGATAGAGCTGAGGTTTAGTAAAAGGGGAGTTAATAGTGGTTCTATGTAACTTACACCCATCACCTCTTACAGGGGCATTGCTTGGGTAATTTCACACTCAACTGGATATTAGTGCAAACCTAGTGTTTTCACTATTCACCCATTTGTAATACATCCCCTTCCAACCTGGCTGAAGTAACTCTCTGTGTTATCTTGTAACTTTTCAGATATCTAAAAATGCCTCATGGTGAGAGGATGCAGGTCCTGTGAGGGGTGAAAAGAAGGCTATAGGATGATCAGACTCTCTGGCTTCAGTCACCTTTGGCCAGGGAAACACTTCAGCTTCTCTTGGAGGTATCTTTGGGATCAGAGTATATCTCCGGGAGCATTGGTAAGGGAAAATAAATAGAACCCGGTGCTGACTGAATTTACACATGTAGATCTGGAGTGACTCACTTGAGTCATATTATTGAATTAAGAAAATGGCAATAAGAATTTATCTCATCTACAGCAAAGAGGCAGTGGCATAATTTTGAAGTGTCAGGAGTGGAGAAATTTTATATATACATTTTATATATTAAAATATTAACACATTTATAAATATCTTCAGTCAAGGACACACAGATGCAATGACCGTTTCAACTGGCCATTTCTTTAGGTTCATGTCATCATACAATGGGTTACACTCAGAAGTGAAGGCCAGAATGAGTGTCTATGGGAAGTTCAAAATATTGCAAAATCAGACAGTGCTGAAGGGGCTGCAGAACTCCCAGGCACAAGGTATCAGGAGGGCAAGAATTTAGCGAGCTTCAAAGAGGGAGTAGATGTTTATATGGGTAACCAGAAAATCCAATTACAGTAGTGAGGATTGTTTTAAAAAGTCTTGGAGGGCTCTATACCTTCCTGCTTTATACCACAAAATATGCCTAACTAGTGGGTGTGAGGAGAAATTTTCCTTTGGAGCAGGTTATCGCATAGATGCCTGTTTGGGGCTTCTTCCATCTTCTCTGCAGCATCTGGAACGATGGCCACTGGATACTGGGCTAGATGGACTGCAGGTCTGATCCAGTCTGGCAGTGCCTACCTTCCTATCAGTGGTGTAATCCAATACTATGTTTTTTCTAATTTCCTTGAGCTCCTGGGAACCTCTAGACTTGTACTGAGACAAGAAAGATGTCTCATTAAATGTCATCTAGTCTCCTGTTCTTTTTCCTTTCAGGAAGGAAAGTTCAAAACACCTTGGACCTGCCCAGTACATTATGTCAACTGTCAATGACACCAATTCACTCTGCAGTGTTCCTTCTCACTGGATACCTGGGCAGGAAGCCATCATCTCTGGGTCTCTGTCCCATTCTGCCTAATGTATGTCATTTCGATAGTAGGAAATTTCAATCATTCTGATCATTATAAAAACAGATCGAACCTCCATGAGCCCATGTACATTTTCCTTTCATGTTGGCCATCACAGACCTTGGCTTATTGGTATCCACCATGCTTACAACATTGAGGGATATTAATATTTAACTCTAGAGAGATCAGCCTCGATGCCTGTTTTGCCCAGCTCTTCTTCATCGACTCGTTTTCATACATTGAATCTTCCGTTCTCTTCTTGATGGCCTTTGACCGCTTCATTGCAATCTCTAACCCACTAAGATATGCCTCCATCTTAACCCCACCGAGAAGGCTAAGATGGGACTGGTGGTTGTGCTAAGATCAGTGGTCCTAATATTCCCACTCCCCTTTTCTCTGAAAGGTTCCGATACTGTCGAGCCAATGTCCTGTCCCATTCCTACTGCCTACACCAGGAGGTCATGAAGCTGGCTTGTTCTGACATCACCAGTCAACATCAACTATGGCTTATCTATTAAACTCTTAGCATGGGGTTGGACTTGTTGCTCATCTTTGTCTCTTATGTGATGATCCTCAAAACGTGCTGAGTGTCGCGTCCCACGTGGAGTGCATCAGAGCCCTGAACACCTGTGTCTCCCACCTGTACGCCATCGTGCTCTTCTATTTACCACATATCGGCTTGACTGTGATACACAGGTTTGGGAACAGCTCTTCTCACTTTCTTCAGATTTTCCTAGGCTACACCTACGTGCTGGTTCCACCCTTGATGAACCCAATCGTGTACAGCATGAAAAGCAAACACCTTCGTGTGAGATAATCAGGGGTGTCTTTAAGTGAACAGTGAGTTTCTCAGCCAACCCAGCAACTGTTGACACGGGCCGTGAAAACATACACCCCTATTCCATCCCGGACCCATACATCCAAGATGGAAATGGGCTATGATCTCCACTGTGGAGAGAGAAGTTTGACGGGATCTAAGGCCTGAAGCAATGGAAGAGGGGTTGGTGAGGAGGTTACTGCACTGGTAGAAAGAACAGCAGCATTTACAAAGTGACTGTGTTTGTGGAGAGCTGGAAGACGGTGGGATTTGGCCCATAAAGAGCTATATCAGTGGCTTCTCTAACCTCAGAATTCCTGCCTTATAGAGTCAGTAAAGAGAAGGGATGTTGATGCTGTTTCCCATTACACCTGGCTGGTCACTGTTCCGTTCTGGTTAAACAACCCTTCCTGAGCGCTCTGGGTGCTGTGTGATCCATTGGCGCTGCAGCAGCTGTGACAGGGGCTATTCAACAGGCTCTTATTTATAGTAGGAAAGGATATAATAAGAATGAGTTTATGTATTAGTGTGGCAGGGGAAGAGGGCATAAACTTTACAGTCAAAGAAGGGGGTGTGATCAAAAAAGATGAGACCCTCCAGTTAGTCTGACTCCTCTATGCACAGGCTGGAGACTTCAACCCAGTTACACCTGTATTGAGCTCAATGACTTGTGTTTGACTAATGCATCACTTGTGTTCTCTAAAGTGTCTCTTACAGGAATGCATGCAGGCCTTGTCTTGGAGAGATCAGGAGAGTCCACCACCTCCCTTGGGAGTCTTTTCCACTGGGAAGCACAATTGTGCTAGAAATGTGTGCCTCGTTCCAAATGTAATTTATCTTGCTTCAGTTACAGTCCACTGGTTCTTTATTACCTTTCCCTACTATCATAAGGATCCCATTAGTAGCTGGTATTTCATCCCTGTGAAAGGGCTTGTCCATGTCATCAAAAACAATGAGGAGTCCATGGGCACCTTAAAGACTAACAGCATTATTTGGGCATAAGATTTCATGCGAAAAAACCATTTATTCAGATGCTGGAGTGAAAATTACAGATGCAGGAATAAATATACTGGCACATAAAAGAGAAGGGAGTTCCTTACAAGTGGAGAACCAGTGATAACAAGGCCAATTCCGTCAGAGTGGATATGGTCCACTCCCAATAATTGATGAGGAGGTGTTAATACCAAGAGAGGAAAATTGCTTTTATAGTGAGCCAGCCACTCCCAGTCCCTATTCAAGCCCAAATTAAATGGGTAACGGCATAGGAATGGGTCTCAACCACACCCACCCCAGTAGCAAACTGTTTTTCACTGCTACAGAGGAATTAAAAGACAGTATCCCTTTTCCCAAGCAGTTTCTGTGACTTTACTCTTTCCCTCTGGGCTTCAGCAAAAGATTCCCTGAATAGGCTCTTATAACCGCCTGTCCTGACTGGAAGCATTTTTCCTAGTGGGTGTCACCCAGGTAAGTACATTGAAATACAGATACATGGTCAATATTCATAGCTTCAGATACAAAGACGACACATGCACACAAATAGGATCATCATATTCTGCAAACCATAAATTCCACAGACACCTCACAAGACATGTTTTGTAGAAGATACATCATACTATATCATAATGATATGGGGTAGCATCACAAGCACCTCCTCAGCTGCCCTAGAACCTGCATGGCACATATAAACATCTGAGGTTCTTTAGGAAGAGATAATCTTCCATGTCATGGCTTGAGGTCTCAGGAGAGAAGGCACAGAGCGGCTGGTCGGGGAAGGGAGACTTCAGATAGCATGGGGCTCCTCTCACAACATGGGTGTAGGGTTTGGGGATATGACAGAGGTCTTTAAGATCATGAGTGGGATGGAGAAAGTGAATAAGGAAAGTTATCTACTCCTTCACAGAACCAGGGTAACCCAATGAAGTTAGTAGACAGCATATTTAAAAAACAAAACAAAAGAAAGTCTTTTCACACAACACACAGTCAGCCTGAGGAACTCATTAACAAGGAATGTTGAAATCCAAAAATAGAACAGGTCCAAAAAAGAATTAGATACTTCATGGAGGATAGGTCCATCAATAGTTATTAGTCATTGTGATCAGGGAAGCAGCCTCTTAAACCTCTGACTGCCAGAATCTGGGTGGAGATGCAGGAATGGATTGTCAAAACCAATGGCCCCCCTCCCTCAGGGGTCTCCTGGGAAAAAGATCAGCACTGTATATTGCTAAGCCTGTTGGAAGCATCACAAAGCATTTTGGGAGGGTCAAAGGTATTGCGAGAGGGGATGGAAGTTTCCTTTCCAGAGTACAAGAGGCGAGAAGGGCAGGGGAAGAAGAAGAGAACAGAGGATGAGTTAATTCAACACTTCAGCCACCAAGGTTGTAGCTCACAGCTGACAATTGGTGCGAGTCGAGAAAGACGAGGGCTTGAAAGTTGCCCAAGCAGCTGTGAGAAAAATCCCACTGTATAGTCATGCACCTGCAAGATAGCAAGCGCGCAAAGAAGAAACAAAGCCCAGTGCTACAGAATCTGAAAACACAAGATGGGACAACAGAGAGAGAGACGGGCAAGTGTCCCTGAATCTGTGGTTTTGGGGAAAGGAAAGAGACCACAGAACGTTGCTTGGACTGGCACAAAGAGCAACCAGGAACAGAGATCGTGAAATGGAACACCCCCAGAGAAGCCCAGGACTCAAAACCCTTCGGAGAGCTAGAGCAATCGGAGAGCCCAGCGGATCCTTGGATGGCCTGGGCCCAGGACAGCACCCCTGTCCACCTTCCTCCCTCTTCTTCTTATGTTACACCCAGACTTGGCCAGTGTGGGCCACGTGTTGTCGTGTGAGAACGAAAGTGGGTTAGGGCTTGGGCATTAACACTTTCTCTTTCCTTCTCCCCCTGAGTGATGTGGGAGTGTTCCCAGCACTCTCTGCCTGATTTTATTATTTTATTAATAAAGCATTAACATTTAGACACTTGGTGTGTTATGTCATCTCCTCCCCAAACGATCCTGAGGCATCAGCCTGATCAGCTGGTGGCATCAGCCTGATCAGCTGGTGCCACCAGCAGACTGCTAACAGAAATCTGTCACAGGATCACTTGATAATTGCCCTGTTCTTTAAATTCCCTCTGAAGTAGCTTCAATGGCCACTGTCAGAAGACAGGACACTGGAGTGGATGGAAAATTGGTCTGATCCAATATGTCCGTTCTTAGGCTTTTAAATTATTCCACTCATATGTCTGTGAAAGACAACCCTTTTCCAGGGGCTTCCTGGGTTATAGAAATGACATAGCAACCCTAACAGAGGTCCAGGGGTTGCTGTCTTTGGGAGGCTGATGGGGGGGCTACTGCTGTCACCTAGGAGTGTAGGCCTGCAATACGAGACATAAAGGTTTATTGTTTGAGCCAGAGTTGGTGAGGGGAAAACAGAGATTTTCCCCTCACCATGAAAAATTTTGACCCAAACTAAAATGTTTTATTTTCATTCATTATGTTTTTGGATGGCTTTTCATAGAAAATGGATCATTTTTCTCTGAAAGCTCAGCAGCCATGATGCTGCCCAGCTACAGCTGCCTGGATTCCCAAGAGAAATTGGAGGCTTTTGATCTGCCTCTCCCTCATAGCATAAATTGTGGTTGCACTGATGGAGACTATGGCTGCACTCTCGGCATGAAACCTCACGACCAATCTATGGCTGAAGTATTGTGCCCATCAGCTACTCTAACCAGCCTTCCCATCTCTGTGCAGCCCCCTCCACCCTGTACAAGGCCCCTTCAGCAGATCATGCGGGCAGTGTTGTGATGTTATTGACAGAAACTGTGACCATATAGATCATTGTTGCAACCACTGTTATACATTTGCAGCAAATATTGTACAAAAGTTGCTATGTGAAGTGTCTGTGAAAAGGTTGTGATTTGCTGATTATGATTATGGTCTCTGCGTGCATGTATCATTTTGTATTTAGTTATAAATATTAGCTATATACTGTCTGTATTTCAAACTTGTGACACCCCAGACAATCTGGCATCAGCACTGCCTAGCCTGCTGGATGGCCCATTAAGGACCATCAGCTATACAACTGACCCATTGAGAACAAGCAGATAGACTCTTGTGATCAGCAAGATATGCAGGGACAGGCCTATGGACAGAACTCTAAGGTTTTCCATTCAATGTGCTGGATAGCTGTCTTTGGAACAAAGAAAGCAGAGGCCACATGGAAAGAGACTATAAAATGCTGCTGCATCTCCTCCATCTTGTCTTCAATCCTGCTTCTTACTTCTGGAGGAACTTGTTGTAAACTGACCCTCTGAACAAAGGACTGAATGACCCATCACCAGCTCAGGATGTACTCCAGAGACTGATTTGAACCTGCATTTTATTCCATCACGGCTACAACCCTGAACCAAGAACTTTGCCATTACTGTATATAATTTATTCCATTTGACCCATTTTAACTCTCATTATATTTTCTTTATTTCTATAAATAAACCTGTAGATTTTAGATTCTAAAGGATTGGCAACAGCGTGATTTGTGGTAAGATCTGACTTGTATATTGGCTTGGTTTGGTTCTTTGGGATGGGAGACCTTTTTTTTTTTTTTACTAGGCTATTGTTTTCATAACCATTCATCCCATAGCAAGTGGTGCTGGTGGTGATACTGGGAAACTGGAGTGTCTGAAGGAATTGCTTCTATGACTCCTGGTTAGCCAGTGGGATGAGTCCGAAGTCCTCTCTGTTTGCTGGTTGGTCCTTAGTAATAAAAGACACCCAGCTTTGTGCTGTGACTGCCCTGCTCTAAGCAATTTGTCTGAACTGACACTCTCAGTCGTGTCCCATAAAAGGCAGCATCATTAAAAATGGCTACTGTGACAGGCCCTGGTAGCACATCTACGATGAACCTGTGCTAGCAGGGAGCTGGAGAGGGTCTAGAGTAGCTGTGGAGGCACAGAGATTGTGGTTGGGTGGCCTAGCTACCAGTGGATCACTGAGATCTGTGCCTAACTAAGGGGATCCCTGGATCCTCAGTTGCCCCTCCTGGAATAATCAAAGGAAATTTCCATCTATGGAGTCTTGTGGAATCTCCCTTCTCTGTCCCCACCCTAGATTTGTAATGCAAGAAGGAGGCTGCCAGGGGGAGGAATGTGGTTCTATATCTTATTCTTCTTATTAATTTATTTCAGCCAGATCTAAATTAGCTGTTACCACTCGAGAGAAGAGATCTTGGAGTCATTGTGCATAGTTCTCTGAAAACATCCACTCAGTGTGCAGCACAGTGAATGCTGGGAATATTAAGAAAGGGATAGATAATAGGACAGAAAATATCATGTTGCTCTATATAAATTGATAGTCCCCCCACATCTTGAATATTGTGTGCAAATGTGGTCTCCCCATCTCAAAAAAGATATATTGGAATTGGAAAAGGTTCAGAAAGGGCAACAAAAATGATTAGGGATATGGAACAGTTTCCATATGAGGAGAGTGTAGTAAGATGAAACCCTGAACATAAACCCTATCAGAGGCCCAGTATGAGGCCTGAGGCCTGAACTAAAGTAATGTGAAGACTTTGCTCACATAAAGCAAAGTGAAGCTGTGAGCCAGAGGCAGGCCCCTGCTCGAAGAAGCTGGCAATGAAAGGCGTATGCTGCAAAAAGAGACATACCTGAAAGGTAGTGGACACCAAATATCAAACATTCGCATACTTGTACACTCCACACACATAACAAGGAACAGGCTGACCCATCCCAATGACAGGACCAAAAGGGTAACATGATGGAGAGAGTTGTTTTGTTCGACTAACATGTACACGTGAGAGGTAGAACCTTACTACGTAGAGGGTTGTACCTTGCTACGTAGAGGAATTGTACTTGTTACGTAGCAATATGCCAGGAGTGATGTGCAACTTCTTGTACCTGTGTATAAGACTGTGCCCCTGAGTGGATGTCTTTGTCTGGCCTAGGGGGCAGTGAAAGTCCCGCCACTGACTGAGCTGAGTCCATCGCCAAGGGAGCACATATTCATAGTATGTCCCGTAGAGTAGAGTCTGAGGGAACTATTACTGTGCTTCGTTTGACAATAAACCTTGCACGGTGACTTTGTACCTTACTAGAGTCTGTGGTCATTGGGTTCTCTCGGGTCTGTTGGATCAGCTATCTGTGCAGAGCTGGGGCAGCACACAGAGGGAACACATGCCACAAC
>NC_133769.1:369631321-369643675 GCF_003597395.2 Chelonoidis abingdonii | reverse complement strand
GAAAGAGAGAGAGAGAGAAAGCAATAGACGACTTTACTCTGTGAAATGAAGTTCCATTTCCATGAATACTTATGCATCTAACTTTGAAATCCACTTCCTGAAAACCTTCCTCATGCCTAAATAACAGGTGCTGTAATTACTATGTACTAGAGCGTGAGAGCTCAGGGAATGCCTGTTACCACTCCGGTTACAGGCTGCAGACTGACAGAACAGAACCTGAGGAGAACCTGTCAGCTATTAACCCAGGGACAGAGGAGCTACTAGACTTTTGTTTGCTGACAAGCCACTGAATGAGGGCTGAGTCACAGGGATCTTTCAGGTTGTGAAGTAATCCAGATCAGAATTTAATGTCCCTCTCTAACCTGAGAAATCATCTCTGAGAGAAAATCAGAGAGGAAAGACGTGTGTATGAAAGTACAGATGTGTAGATGTTATGCCAAAACTTTTCATTGTAATACAAATATTAGAAACCAAACATCCATGACATGCCGGTATACTGAAAGCCAGCAGCAGAGTTGTTGGAATCTCTACAGGAAGGACCAATGGTAACTTTACCACTTAATGGATTTCACTTTAGAAAGTATTTCAGAAGTGCTCCACATACTGTTTGCAATGGGTTAGTGCTATTAGTCCTTCTTTCAGTGAACAGGTGTATGATTTCGTCACGTGGTAACTGAACAGGAGTTGTTTATAACACTTACATTCAAGGTCAAGAACACAATCCCTCAGCAATACCTGGAGAAGACTTTCCAAAAAGTCATGAGAGAACAGAATCGTTGGTCCATGTTTCAGCAGAGTGGAGCTGAGGTGCAGGAAAGGGGAGTGAAATAGTGGTTGTATGTAATTTACGCCCATTACTGCTTACACGAGCATGGCTGAAGTAACTTGCACACTCAATCAGATATTAAGTGTTTTCACTATTCACCCATATGTGACGCTAACCCCACAACCTCGCAACTGAAGTAACTGTCTGTGTTAGGTTTTAACTTGCCAAATATCTACAGATCGTTGCATGGGGAGAGGATGCAGGTCCTGTGAGGATGAAGAGAAGCTTTTAGGATGATCGAACTCTCTTGATTCAGTCTACATAGGCCAGGCAAAGCACTTCAGCTCCCCTTGGATGGATTTTTGGGAGTCAGAGTGTATTACCAGGAGCATTTGGTAAGAGACAGTTAACAGACTCCAGTTCTAATTGAATTTATACATGTAAATTGGGAACAAAGTCATTCAAGTCAATGTTATTGAATTAAGAACTTATGTCTAAGAATGTATCTCATGTACTGCAAAGAGGCAGTGGCTGAATTTGAACTCTCAGAAGTGGGGAAAATAGAAGAAAAGGTATACAATGAGGCAATGAAATGTTTATAAATAGCTTCAATGCAGCACAAATAAATACAATTACAATTTTCCCCATGCACTTGCCAAGTATTTACACACATATCATGATATAATGGGCCACACTCAGAAGTGGAGGGCCAGAAAGAGTGTCTGTGCGAAAGTCACAATTGTAAAATCACACAGCACTCAAGTAGACAATGGAACTCCCAGCTACAAGATGTCAATGAGCCAAGAGTTTGGCAGGATTCAAAGAGGGATGGGATATTTATATAGGCAACCTGAAAATCCAGTTAGAATACTGAAGATTGTTACAAAAACTCTCTCATGAATTCTACATCTTCCTGTTTTGCACCACAACATTTGTCTAACTAATGGGTGCAGGTGATTTCAAAGCTCCATATTGCAGGGTGTCTTCCACTTCTTCTGAAACATCTGGAACTGGTCCATGGATACTAGGCTAGATAGACTATGGGCGTGATCCACTCTGGCAATGCCTATCTTTCTATTAGTTGTGTAAATCCAAGACTATATTTTTGCTGATCTTGCTTGAGCTCCTGGGAGTCTCTAGACTTGAACTGAGAGAAAAAGAAATGTCATTAATTATCGTCTAATCTCCTGTCCTTTTTCCTTTTAGGAAGGAAAGTTCAGAACTCCTTGGACCTTCCCAGTACATTATGTCAGCTGTCAATGACACCAAATTCAACTCTGCTGTGTTCCTTCTCACCGGGATACCTGGGCAGGAAGACGTCCATCTCTGGATCTCTATCCCTGTCTGCTTAGTGTTTGTTATTTCAATAGTAGGAAATTCAGTCATTCTGTTCATTATAAAAACAGATCCAAGCCTCCATGAGCCCATGTACATTTTCCTTTCCATGTTGGCCATCACAGACCTAGGCTTATTGAGAGCCACCATACCGAAGATACTGGGTATATTCTTGTTTAATTCTAGGGAGATCAGCCTCGATGCCTGTTTTGCCCAAGTGTTTTTCATCCACTTGCTTAAATGCACTGAATGCTCTGTGCTCTTGTTAATGGCCTTTGACTGTTTCATTGCGATCCATGACTCACTGAGATATGCATCCATCTTAACCCTGCCAAGAATAAGTAAAATGGGACTGGCATTTGCGCTGAGAGGTGTGGCTGTGATATTCTCACTCCCTTTTCTCCTGCAACGGTTACGATACTGTCAATCCAATGTCCTCTCCCATTGCTATTGCATAAACCAGGATGTCATGAAGATGGCTTGTTCAGATATCAGAGTAAACAGCATCTATGGCTTGTCTCTTTCACTCTTGACTGTGGGACTGGACTCATTGCTCATCTTGCTTTCATATGTGATAATCCTCAAAACATTGCTGAGCATCACATCCCACACGGAGTGCCTCAAGGCCCTGAACACCTGCATCTCCCACCTCTATGCCGTCCTGCTCTTCTACATGCCAATGACCAGGCTGTCTGTGATACATAGATTGGGGGAGGACTCTTCTCCCTTGCTTAAGATTCTCCCTGGTTATATCTACATGCTCGTCCCGCCCCTGATGGACCCAATTGTGTACAGCATAGAAAGCAAACACCTTCGTGCAAGGATAATCAGAGTGTTCTGTGACAGGTTCGATCACAGAAACCCTCTTGGGGTTGCCAACTGATGTGCCAAGATTATTTCTGCCCTGCTTACCCTGCCAGCTTGGGACTCCAGCACCCTGTCTTTCTGAGCCAGCCACGCCAGTCTGCTCCAACACAGACCCAGGGTCTGGACCATGTGCTCCAAAGCTGCAGACTTAACTTAAAGCTGCTTAAGAAGTGTTCTTGTCTTTAACACTCAGATGCCCAACTCCCAATGGAGTCTAAACCCAAATAAATCTGTTTTACCCTGTATAACGCTTATGCAGGGTAAACTCATAAATTGTTCTCCCTCTGTAACACTGATAGAGAGATATGCACAGCTGTACCTCCCCCCCCCGGTATTAATACATGCTCTGGGTTAATTAATAAGTAAAAAGTGATTTTTTTAAATACAGAAAGTAGAATTTAAGTGGTTCCAATTAGTGACAGACAGAACAAAGTGAATTACCAAGTAAAATAAAACAAAACCCGCAAGTCTAAGCCTAGTACAGTAATAAAAGTGAATACAGATAAAATTTCACCCTCAGAGATGTTTCAATAAATTTCTTTCACAGACTGGATGGCTTCCTCGTCTGAGCACACCAGTCTGAGCACACAGTCTGGGTCTCCCCACTGCAGCCTGGGCTCCTGTGGTACTTCTTACCATGGCCCGACCGGGGGGGCAGAGGCTCAGTGGAAGTGGAGGAGTAGGGGGAAGGGCCTACTGGAAGAGATGGGACAGAAGGTGGGGCCCCTGGGGAAAATGAGCAAAGGTTGTGGCAAGACTGCACCAATGCTCACCCCAAAAAGGAGTTTGGTGGGGGGCTCATGAGTAAAGGAGGAGGATGGGACCATAAGGTAGGAGACCTTGTGTTTTAGAGAAGACTGAATTAATGTTAATCCTCAAAGGGGGCTCTTGTTTTAAATACTGCAGGTGAGAGTAAGTCATTGCAGTTCATTTGCAAGTTCATTTATTTACAGTTCATTTGCAAGAATTATATATCCTCACTGAATTCATATGAGCATTCATAGTAGCAACTTGTTCAAGCTGCATCCAAAATGATTATCCATTAAAGACAATGACTCATAGAGTCACAGAATTTAAGGCCAGGAGGAGCCATTAGAACATGTAGTCCAGAGGTTCTCAAAGTGAGAGGCCGGCCACCCTGGTGGGGCAGAATGTATTTGGGTGGGGTTGGGGGTGAGGGTTAAGGATTATGGTGTTAGGGTTTAGGGTTAGGATTTAGGGTTTTTAGGGTTTAGGATTTAGGGATTTCGGGTGAGGGAGAGGCTTAGGGTCTGTGCATTACCCTGCAAGGCCACAGCGTGTCACTCTTGCTCTGTGGGGAATATTCTTTGTCCATTAACTTCCCATAACAGGAACCAGGCTGACCTCCCCATGACAGGACCAAAAGGGTAAATGATGGAGAGAGTTGGTTTTGTTCGAACTAACATGTCACGGTGAGAGGTAGAACTTACTACGTAGAGGGTTGTAACCTTGCTACGTAGAGGATTGTACTTTTGTTACGTAGGCAATATGCCAGGAGTGATGTGCAATTCTTTGTACACCTGTGTATAAGACTGTGCCCTGAGTGGAGTCTTTTGTCTGGCTAGGGGGCAGTGGAAAGTCCCGCCACTTGACTGAGCTGAAGTCCTCGCAAGGACACATAATTGCATACGTATGTCGTAGAAGTAGAAGTCTAGAGGGACTAATTACTTGTGCTTCGTTTGACAATAAACCCTGCACGGGTGACTTGTACCCTTACTAGAGTCTTTGTGGTCATTGGGGGTTCTCTCGGGGTCTGTTGGATCAGCATCTGTGCAGAGCTGGGGCAGCACACAGAGGGAACACAGTCACACGTCCGATTGATATCAAGCATTGAACAGAGCAAGCAACCTGACACTGTGGGAGCACCTCACGACAGAGCAGATAATAAGCCTTGACTTTTCAGCTTGGAAAGAAGTCGTCTACGGGGAGAAATTATTGAGGTCGTTGAATCAATGATCGTGTATAGAGAAAGTAGACTACAGAAGTGGTTGCTTACTGTTCTCGATAACACAAAACTAGGGGTCAACCAATATGAAATTATGGCAGCAGTTTAAAAAATAAAGAAGATTTCTTTCAACATAAATCCACAGTCACCTGTGGAAATCCTTGCCTGAGGATGTTGTGAATAGGCAAGACCATGACAGGGTTTAAAAAATAACTGAATAAGTTCATGGAGGATAGATCCATCTAATAGGCTATTAGCCAGGATGGGGACAGGGACGGTGTCCCTAGGCTCTGTTTGACGAAGCGGGAATGAGCGAAAGGCGATGGATCACTTGATTAGTTCCCTGTTCTGTTCATACAAGAATTCCCTGGGGCATTTACCTGGCACTTTGGGCCACTGTCAGAATGGGTTTATGGGCTAGGTGGACCTTGTGGTCGACCCGCAGGGCCTTTCTATTTTCTTATGTTCTCGATTCACAGCCGTTGGCAGCAGCATCATTAAACCGATGTGCCTGTCATCAAGGGTACCCATGTGACTAATCAGAACAATATGAACAACGATGAGAAGCTTGAGTTCCAGGAGCCAGAGCTTGCAGCTGGTTTGCACTGCACTCCAGGTAGTAAGATCACCAGGCATTCCTGTGATTTGACCTCCTTCAGTTTTCCATTGGCTGCGACAGGGGTTACACTGGTGCAGCAGGAAGCCAAGAGCTGAGGTCCCCTGATGGCCAAGTGGCCCCCAAGGAAATATGCAGGCATGCTTCATAAAGACAGTTTCCTCCCTGTCTGGAACAGATACTGCCTGTGTGCTGTGCTATGCGACCTCTTCGATGACTCCTTGTCCTTTAGGTGAAGACCTTGGTGTCTAGTGGCTTCCGTCTTCTAAGCAGGATTAGGGTACGTTGGCAAGTAACAGTATCTTTTTTGAAATGCAAAGTGAAAGGTAAAAAGACTGCAACTGTTTCCATTTGCCAGTAGATCCTGTGCAGCAACAAGGAGTTCATACCTGTCGGGATGACTCAGTGACGAGGTGAAAGGTAGGCAGAAAATACGTACTTGGGAACCTCCTTCCCATACATCCTGCCCATGGTACCACAGTGGGTTGTGAAAGCTCCGCGGAAATAATGACATTCAAAGGTGAGCTTCAGTTTTTAAACACGATCCACTCGAGTAAGTATTTCTCACAGGGGTCCCATTTCTAGAGTGCCGTGTGCTCTGGGACTGGACCTTGCAGGGGTTTGAAGGAGAAGAGACCCCACAAAATATCAGTGACTAGTTTCCACAATCCCCTCAGGTTTATTTGCTCCTAGAAAAACAATTGGCAATGCATTCCTAAAAAGGTTTTTAGTTTCTGGATGATGGTGAAGGCAGGGAATCAGAAACTGCTTGCTCTGTGGTAAACAGGTCTGATTAGGGCGTATTTCTTATATTCCGACTGGGCTTGAAGGGTTCAAGCATTTTTTCTGCCCATAAGACAACCCTCAAGAATTACAGGACTACTGCATTCTCTGGCCTTCCATAGGCAAGTGCAGATGAATGGATCGTACCCTTTCATAGGCAGGGGTGGAATAACAAATTAAACGCATCCTGTGACCTCCCCTGGGCCTACATAGTCAGTACAATTGTGGGTATGACTGTGCTTGCTAAGCAAGTCTGATTGGGTTTGGCAACCTATGGTTCTCTGGCATCCTTTGGGAGTCTGTGGACGCTAGTGGTGAGATGAGTGACCAGCCAGCCTTCTTTGAACGCAGAAGTACAGTATAATCTAACAAAGGATAAGTGGTAACATGGGAGAATTAAGAGGTTTCAAACGAACAAAGAACAACTCTGTACATCGTCTGCACCTCCCAGCCCCCCATCTCTGATGGGCACCAGGGAAGCCAAGGGCCTTCCACAGTTTCCTCGTGTTGAGACTGTGACCTTATCCAGTCTGAAAATTTTCTCTCTAGGCAACAGCTGCCCACCCTTTGCACAGGAATCCCAGCGCTAGCAAAATCACTAACCTGGCTGAGCTTGAGGATAATAAGCTTTTCTCAGCTTATAGTTCTGGTGTTACTCTCAACCTCCCTGAAAGTCTATTACTGAGAGAGGCTTATCAGCTTCCAGCTGTTTTCTTCCCTTCCTCTTGTTTTCCCAGCAGCTCTGCTGTAAATAAGAAGATCCTATACTGATTTAATTACAACTACAGCCCAAAACATAAAACATCTGCAATGAGTTAAACCCATATAGTTCCACAGGCAAAATATCCCCAAGAAACTGGGTTCACACACATATTATGCATATTCAGGTTCGAGCCAGGCTCATGTCTGTCCCAATGTCCCGGTCCCCAGGTGGCTGTGGATTTTGATAATACAGGACATAGGGGACAGTAGAGAACAGGGAGCAGAGAGCAAATAAAACTACTTCAGTGAGAAATGAAGCTTCACACTGGCATTGGAGTCTGAAATCCGTTATCTGCAAACCCTCATCGTGCCTGAATAACAGTGCTGGGTCACACTTATGTACTAGACAGTGACGTAGCTACAGAAAGGATATTATTTTTTCCTATACTGATCCGATGCCTGTATTACCAGTATTCCGGATACAGGCTACGGAACTGACAGAACTGACCTGAGGAAGAACCAGTCAGCTATTAACCCAGGGACAGAGGAGCTACTTAGCTTGGCTTTGTTTTGCTGAAAAGTGGAACTGCTTTGAGGGCTGAGTGCTGGATTATTTTCAGATTCTGACCAGAAATCCCGACTGACAGAAGCGACATTTTTAAGTCCCACTGTAGACGCTAGAAAATCATCTCTGAACGCAGATCAGAGGGAAAAGAAATGTACAGATGTGTAAAAGTTATGCCAAAACTTTCTTTGTAAAATATCAAATATTACAAAATCAAACTTTCCATGATGTTCATTGTATGTGTAGAAAACCAGCAGCAGAGTTTTGGTGGAATCTCTGCAGGACAGCGTGGGCGGTAACGTTTACTTGCTTAATGTAGGACCGGTGCCAGGTTTCTTGCCCCCCTAGGCACACGGCCATTTCGCCACCGTCCCTGTGCTGATCCTGTAGCTCCGGTGGAGCTGCCGCAGGCATTCCTGCGGAGGGTCCCATTGGTCATGCTTCCGGTGGAGGCTGCCGCAAACATTGCCTGCGGAGAGGTCCACCGGAGCCTCGGGAAGCAGCAGACCATCCACAGGACATGCCTGCGGCAGGTCAACCGGAGCGCGACTTGCTGCCCCCCCGGCAAAATGCTGCCCCCTCAATCAATCCTGGCGCCTAACGTAGGAGCTTGCCTAGCTGCCTAAATGTAGTGCCGGCCCTGGCTTAATGGTTTTGCTTTAGTCATATTTCAGAAGTGCTCGCTTTCTTTAGCAAACGGATATTGTGCTATTAACTCTCAGTGAGTGAGCGTTGTATTGAATACTGTCTCCTGGTAACTGTGACAAAAGCTGTGTCTAAAAACGACATTCAGGGCAATGAACACAAATCCTCTGAAATACTGTGCAAGACCTTCCAAAAAGTCATGTGAGAACCCGGACCCGCTGGTTTTCTCTTGCAGCAGAGTAGAAGCTGAGGTGTTGGGAATGGTAGTGTAATAGAGGTGTAATGTAAATTTACACCCATTTAAGGCCCATTCACCCATTTGTGATACAAACTCTCACTCGACAGCTGAATTAACATGTCTGCATTACTTGTAACTTGCCAATGTTAGCTAGGAGACCCCCTTTGGATAGAGGATAAGATTGCGGGGTCCTGTGAGGATGAAGAGAAGCCTGTAGAAATATGATCCGAAATCTCTGGATTCAGTCACACCATTGGCCAGGCACTTCATCTCCTGCTTGTGGAGATTCTTGGGGATCAAAGTGCATCACACGAGGTTGTGGCAAGCGCACGCATGCTCCACCTCAAAAAGGAAGTTTTCGGTGGGGAGCTCTGAAGTGAAGGAAGGAGGGATGGGGTCATAAGGTAGGAGAACCTTGTGTTTTAGAGAAGGACTGAATTAATGTTAATCCTCAAGGCGGCTCTTGTTTTTAAATTACTCCAGGTGAAGAGTACAGTCATTGCAGTTCATTTGCAAGTTCAATTTTTTTAACAGTTAATTTGCAGAGTTAGTATATCCTCACTGAAATTCATATGAGGCATTCATAGTAGCAACTTGTTTCCAAGCTGCATCCAAGAATGGATTATCCCATTAAAGACAAGACTCATAGAGTCACAGATTTTAAGGCCTAGAAGAGGCCATTAGAATATGTAGTCCAGAGGTTTCTAAACTGAGAGGCAGCCACCCTGGTGAAGGCAGCAAATGTTTATTTGGGTGTGTGTGTGAGAGAGAATAGAGAGAAGCTTTAGGAAAAAACCTTTTCAAGTACAAATTTTACCACAGCAATGAATAACTAGCAAAGCCCGATCCTCCAGACAGATTAGGTTCTCCAGACGCGTTTGTTCATTTCACTCTAGTTAACAGTGTGCATTTTGATTGGATTTCTGTTAAGCTTGAATAGGAATTATACAAAGTCATTGACATCCTGCACAAGAATCCATTTGCAAAACATTTTGGTTGTAAAGCAGGGACCGACAATTTTGTTTTGCTCTTATTCCAATGGCCATTGGCTCATTCATGCAACAACAACCAAAAATCAAAGGAAAAACAAAAAGCCCAAAGGGATTTTTTTTTGAAGCCCTGCCCCCACATATATCAGTATATGTATTTGTGTGGCAGGGGCGTAAACTCTTACTGAACACAAGGAGGGGGGCGTGAAGGGGAGCGTGGATCAAATATGTTTGAGAGCATTGATCTAGCTGGATCCTGTATAGCACAGGTATACTATTTCACCCAGTACCCCTGTACTGAGCCAATGACTTTGTGTTTGACTAACACATCACTTTGGTTCCTGCTAAAACGGAACTTCTAGGAAGGCAGCCAGTCTTTTGTTTGAGGTAATCAGGAGAATCCACAACCTCCTTGGGAGCTTGTTCCATTGGTTAAAGCACCCTCGCTGTTAAAAAATGTCCTACTTCCATTTCAATTGTTTTTTGGTCTGTGTTCAGTTTCCTGTCATTCATTCCAAGTTATACGTTTCCCTATAAGATTAAAGAAACCGTTTAGTAGCTGGCAATTTTCATCTCTGTGAAAGGCCTTGGACACTGTCTCAGTCAGCTCTAATCTGCCCTGCATCTATGCACTATGCCCCTGTTATAATCAGCTGAGGGTAAGTTGGAAATAAGAAGAGAGGAGGAAAACCTGAATCTATTAGTTATGCACCAGGATTAACTGTTTTGAGCCACTGATGTGATGTGGCTGTGAACAAGCAAAATGAGATCTAAAATGGTCCAGGTGAGACTGGGGAAGGTAGTAGCATCCTTATACAAGGCCTGTTGAGAACCGCTGTGACAATATTAAATTCTGGGTAACATTAATAATCAAGAAAGAAAGATGAATTCAAACTGGAATCGTGTGGAGAAGGACTCCTAGGATGGTGAGGGAAATGGAGAGGCTGTCTTATATGGAGACTGAAAAAGCTTAGCTGGTTTAGTCTTACAAAATGCAGGCTGAGCAGGGATCAGATTGCTCTATAAAGACATTGTGGGGGCGGGGGTGCAAACACCAAGGAGGGAGAAGAAGTAAAGGACAGTGTTAGCACAAGAACAAACTGGCCTGGAGCAAAGTGAGGCTGCAAAGGAGAAGGAGGTTTCTGACCATTAGAGGAGGGGGGTTCTGGAACAGCCTCCCAACAGCAGCAGTGAGGGGCAAACAACCCAGCTCATTTGAACATGGAGCTAGAAAGATTTATGCAGTGGGTGATATGCCGGGGTCACTTTTGATAGCAGGGGCCTGGGCTCTGAAAACCAGGAGGTCCCTTCCAGATGTGTGGGTGGGCAGGGGGTTGTTTGGACCCAATAGAGAGCTAGGAGCAGGCAATTGGAGCTGGGCTTTGGTCACACTCCTTTCTATTAAGAATGTGCATGGCCTTGCTGATCCAGCATGTGCATGTCTCATGTCTGAAAGAGAGGAGGAGACCCTCTGAGCGGTGCTGCAGGAACCAGTAATTCTCCAAGATAGCCACTGCTACATCTGGCTGGTATAACCTCGTTTCTTACTTCAGGAGGCTTTGTAGCCCACTGAAGAGGAACGTAGCATCTCTGCCACTGATGGACTGTGTGACCAGAAATATCGACTAACTAACCCTCAGTACTTTTGTTTGTAGGTGTGCCACTTGAGAAACGGCTAGCAGTGACAGCTCCTGGGATTTCATTAGGAGTCTTGCACTGTTTCCTGTCTTTCTTAATGGCCCAAGTTCTGGAACCAAGACGCTGCGTGGAGAATCTCAGCTTTCAATTTTCTTTAAAAAATGTTTCTTTTTCAAAGTGAATTGCAGAAAAGCTAGAAAACTAGGGCTGTTGATTAATCACAGTCAACACACACGATTAACTCGAAAAATTAATTGAGTTTAAAAAAATAATCACAATCACTGTTTTAATTGCACTGTTAAACAATAGAACACCAAATGAAATTTAGTAAATATTTTGGAAGTTTTTCTACTTTTTACATATACTGTATTCTGTGTTGTAATTGAAATCAAAGTGCGTGTTATTTTTGATTGCCAAGATTTGCACTATAAAAATGATAAACAAAAAAGCCTGTATTTTTCAATTCACCTCATACAAGTGCTATAGTATAATCTCTTTGTTGTGAAAGTGAAACTTACAAATGTAGATTTTATTTGTTAAATAACTGCTTTCAAAAACAAAACAACATAAAACTTCAGAGCCTACAAGTTCACTCAGTCCCAGTTCTTTTTCAAGTTTCTTTACATTTACAGGCAATAATGCTGTGTGCTTCTCAATTACAATGTCACCAGAGAATGAGAAGAGGAATTTGCATGGCATCTTTGTAGCTCGCATTGCAAGTTACTTATATGCCAGATGAGCTAAACATTTGTATGCCCCTTCATGCTGCAGCCACGATTGTGGAGGACGTGCTTCTATGCTGATGACACTAGTGAAAAAATAATGTGTTAACTAAATTTGTGACTGAACTCCGTGGGGGAGAATTGTAACCCCCCTGCCCTGTTTTACCCAGATTCTGCAATATATTTCATCTTATAGCAGTCTTGGATGATGACCCAGCACATGTGATTCATTTTAAGAACACTTTCACTGCTGATTTCAAAA
The DNA here is from genome assembly GCF_003597395.2 of Chelonoidis abingdonii. Classification (NCBI taxonomy): domain Eukaryota; kingdom Metazoa; phylum Chordata; order Testudines; family Testudinidae; genus Chelonoidis; species Chelonoidis abingdonii. The sequence continues at coordinate 369,631,581 of NC_133769.1, read as the reverse complement.
TACTCAAAGAAGACGCTAATATGAGATTTCTAAAGATAACTACAGCATGCAGCCCAAGGTTTGAGAATCTGAAGTTCCTTCCAAAATCAGAGAGGGAAGAGGTGAGGAGCATGCTTTCACAAGTCTTAAAAGAGCAACACTCCAGTGTGGAACCTACAGAACCCGAACCACCAAAAAAGAAAATCAACCTTCTGCTGGTGGCATCTGACTCAGATAATGGAAATGAACATGCGTTCTTCTGCAATGCTTTGGATTACTAT
>NC_133769.1:369600979-369631221 GCF_003597395.2 Chelonoidis abingdonii | reverse complement strand
TTCTTAGTAGCAGGTTCTGAATTCAATAACAGTGACTTCAAAGGTGTCACTCCAGTATTACATGTGTAAATTCAATGAGAACCTATCTGTTAATTTACCCTTATCAAATGCTCCCGGTGTTACACTCTTACCCCAAGAATCCCTCCAAGAGAAGCTGAAGTGGTTTACCTGTGCAGCGTTGGCTGAATCCAGTGAGTTTGATCATCCTAGAGGTGTCTCTTCATCCTCACAGGACCTGCATCCTCTCCCCATGCAAGAGTCTGTAGCTTTCTGGTAATATACAAGCTCACACAGACACTTGCTTCAGCTGGGCAGGGGAAGGGTTTGTGTCACAAAAGGGTGAATAGTGCAAACACTAGTTTTGCACTTATATACGGTTGAGTGTGCAAGGTACTTCAGCCATGTTTGTGTAACAGGTGTTTGGATTAAATTATTTATAACCATTATTACACTCCTCTTTCTTGCACTTCAGCTCTACTCTTTCCCGAAACAGAGACCATTGGTTCTTTTCTTGCAGGAGCAAATAAACCTGAGGTAATTTGGGAAGTATTTACTGATATTCCATGGGGTCTCGTCTCCCTCAGCCCCTGGCAGGCTCGGGCTCAGAGCACACGGCACCTTTAGAAATGGGATCCCTGTGAAATTCTGACTCGGGGCATCGGGGTTTAACATTCCAACTTGACTTTGAATCTTAGATTTCTGTGTTGCTTGAGTAATCCAAGGACAACGGGGACATGTAGCAGAGGGTTTCCCAAACTACCTAATGCTGCCTGACCTCTAACCCCGTCACTCCAACAGCCCAGATCTGTCATGGCGCAGAACATCTGCAAATGTAAACAGCTTTCAGCTTTACTGTTCAATTTGACTTTAAAATATAGTGAAACCTGCCAACGTACCCAATGCCTACTAGATGGGGAGCCGCTGACACCAGAGGTCTTCAGCCTAAAGGATAAGGAGTCATTGGAGAGGTTTCTCGGGCACCAGGCAGTATGTGTTCAGATCGGGAACCTCAGCTGCTTCTTTTAGTATGCACCATGTTTAACGCCCCTCACAGCCAATGGCATAACTGCAAGACGCCAAATCACGGGGATGCCTGGTTGATTCTTCCCAAACTGGGAGTGCAAAGCCAGTCCCTGCTGCTAGGGTCTGTTTGTGGAGTCCAGGCTGTCATCACTGTTCCTATGGTGTCCGATTAGTCACATGGCTACCTTGGAGGGCAGCCGAGTGGTAACAATGACCACAAACTGTGATCTTGTTGAAATATAAATAAATTATAATAATAATAATAATAAAAGGAATGAGATTTCTCCTGGCATCCCCCTTCCTGCATTAAAAACCCAGGGTCAAGACATTGAAGGAGAAGCTTCAAAGGCTCCGTACATTGAATTTCCCTCTCTCTTCAGTAGGGGAGGTCCCTTTCCTTCTCCCTGAGAAAATAACAAATGGCCACAGGTTCCCTGGGGAGATATTTTGAGATTTTTAAGAGCAGGTTAGACAAACACCTGTCAGGAATGGTCTAGATAATAACATAGTCTGCCGTGAGTGCAGGGTCTGGACTAGAGGACCATTGAGGTCCTGTCCAGTCCTACATTCTCCCTGAGGAATAACAGGGAGCCCAGGATCCAGGGGGTCCCAAAAGTTATGCACAGATTGCAATGATCCAATGAGAGCTAGCTCACCAAGGCACAATTTTCTGTGCTCCACAAACTGTTCTAGGACCGCTCTCCAATTCCCGGGCTACGCACAGGTTCTCAGAGATGTGCTACCCAGGGCCTGCTCACAAGTAACACACTGTCTGCAGGATCTGCGAATTGGCATAGAGTGCTGATGGTCTTAATCCCCGGCCATAGACGGCAGGAGGTCTCAACATTTCCATTGCCAGAGTGAGCAGCCACTCTGTCAGTGCAACCCTTTTTGTTACGATGGAAGAGGCAGAAGAAAAGCTTCTATTTCTTTTGGGGAATGCAGGCAGCTGCAGCTGGGCAGCATTATGGCAACTGAGCTTTCACAGAAAAATAATCCATTTTCTTATCAAACTCACCCCAGCATATGGATGAAAAAGGAAACATGTTAGTTTGTGCAAAATTTGTATGGGGAAAAACCCAATGTTTTCCCACCCAGCTCTAAGCTCAAACCATGAAGGTGGGCAGCACTAGCCCCCATTAGCCCTCCACATTGGAGCAGCCCTGAATGCTGCTGGGGGTGGGGCTATGCAGCTCTAAAAAAGGGAGCTTCTAGCGTCAGAGCTTTTAGAGACACCGCAGAGCATGGGGCTGCATCCCTGACATCCCATTTGGCTAATAGCTATTGAGGAGCCTATCTTCCATGAAACTTATCTAAGTTCTTTTTTGACCAGTAATACCTCTGATTCACAACATCCATGCAATGTGTCCACAGGTGACTTGTGGTGTCGTGTGAAAAAAAGTGCTTTTTTTTTTTTTAAACCTGCTACCGTGCTGACCATGGGTGATTCCTGGTTCTTGTTATTTTCAGCAGAAACTATCCACAATGACTCCAAGACTTTCTTGAGTGGCAACAGCTGATTGAAGACCTCCCATTTTTTTCTGTATAGTTGGGATGAGTTTTCCCCCATATGTCATACTGTTGTCCTTAATCAACACTGAATTTCATCAGCAATGTAATTGCCCCAGTCCACCCAGCTTTGGGTGAGATCCTTCTAACTTCTTAAAAATCAGCTTGGACTTAACTATCGTTGAACATTTTTTTTTTATTATCTGGATATTTGCCACCGTCCTGTTTACCGCACTTTGGCAGATCATTTATGGACTATGCTGAACAGCACTAGTCCCAGTACAAATCTCTGTGGGAACATACTATTTACCCTCTCTCCTTTCTGAAAAACTGATCATTTATTCTAACCTTTGTTTTCTATCTCTTAACTCGTTACTGAAATCTAGGAGAGGACCTTCCTTTTAAACCCCATGACTGCTTACTTTTCTTAAGAGTCTTGTGAGGACCATGTCTAAGACTTTCTGAAAAGTACTTGACTATATGCCCTGGATAACCCTGCTCATATGTCTATTAACCCGCCAAAGAATTCTAAGAGATTGTCAGGCATGATTTCCCTTTGCAAAAAAACCATGCTGATTCTCCCCAACAAAGTGTGTTCTATTGTCTGATAATAATCCTATTCTTTCCTATAGTTTCAACCCAATTTGCCTGGTAACTGAACTTATGGCTTACTGGCCTGTAATTGCCAGGATCACCCTCTGAAACCTTTTTCAAAAATCAGCATATCAGTCCCTCCGTCTTTAGCGGCACTTCGGGAGAAACCCAAACATTTTCCCCTTTTTTTCGCCTTGGGATTGGTAAAAAGCTGGAGGCCACCCTCAGTCACAGGACCATTTAAGCAAGGGAGATCTGGTCACTCCTGAAAGCTCAGCAGTAAGAACAAGCATTAGGATGTGCTTTCAGAGAGTGAAGGATCTGAAGATCATTGCCTGAACGGACAGAGCCCTGCTGTGATGCCTCTCTCTCAGCTCTTGAACCCCACTCTCTCCATGAGCAATGAGAGCCACTTTAGTGCTGCAGATAGACCTCAAATCCTGCATCCCAATTTCCATCATCACCAAGTTTGGGTTCACTGGATCTGGGTAGGGGGTTGTTTGGGTCTGATAGAGAGCGAACCGCAGGCACTTGAAGCTGGGCGTGGGTCACTCCCCTTTCTATTAAGACTGTGCATGGCCTTGATTACTGGGTATGTGCATATCTCATGCCTCAACAGTGGGAGAGAACATATGAGCTCGTACCACAGAATCTAATGACTCTTCAAGAACATCACTGTTATGTCCAGCTGTCTGTCGCATAACTCTTTTCCTTACCCCAGAGGACTCAATACCCCCGTACAGAGGGAAAAATCATCTCTGTCAGTTTGTGATGAGAAATATCCACTAACTAAACCTCAGTGCCGTCCTTTTGTGATTGCTCTGCTTGAGATATGGCTAGCAGTGCCAGCAACTGGGATTCTCACACTATTTCCTCTCTTTCTTAGAGCCCTAACTTCTGGAATCTAGACACTGTGCAGGAATCTCAGCTTTCAGTTTTCCTAAGAATTTTAAAAAATGAGTTATGGAAAAGCTAGAAATCCTGAATCAATTGCACCCCAAAAGGCTGAGAAATCAAAAACACATGAAAACGAACCTCACATTAGTCTATTTTTAAAATCCATTATTTTTAATCCAATCTCATTATTTTTTAGGGGTGTGACTCATACTTGTTGAATGGGGCTTCGTGATACTGCGTACTCAGTTCAAAAGATCTGAAGAGCAAGCAGCAAAAGACACAAAAATCAACAGAATTTTTTTTATAAAGTACATCAGAAGCAGTAAGCCTGCCAAACAATCAATGGGGCCACTGGATGATTGAGGTGGTAAAGGAGCAGTCAAGGAAGATGAGGCTGTTGCCAAGAGGCTAAATGAATTCTTTGCATTGGTCCTCACATTAGAGAATGTGAGGGAGATTCCCACACCTGAGCCATTCTTTTTAGATGATACATCAGGGCCTCAGATGTATGGAGAAAATGCACAGGTAAGGTGAGTTGGTGGCCTTGGGGGCAATAGGTGGTAAGTGGGAGGAGGCAGTGGGGTGAGAAGAGGGAGTTTGGGGAATTTGGGATGTTCAGGACTGTGGTGGTCAGAGAAAGACGCAACTTTTCCAGCTCCAGAGCTGCAGCTTCTGGGGAGAGATGGGCCTCATTCCCAGCCTCAGCTAGGTGGAGGCATGAGGGCACATCCACTGCATTAGAAAGGTAACACTACTGATATTAAAATATGAGTTGTGTGCTCTTATTTCTACAACAAAAAAAAATAATTATTTTTTTAGAAAGAGCTTTTATCCAAGTAATGGTCTCAAGTGACAGTGGGAGAGGTCTAGGTTGGATATTAGGAAAAACTTTTTCACTAGGAGGGTGGTAAAGCACTGGAAAGGGTTCCCTAGGGAGGCGGTGGAATTTCCTTCCTTAGAGGTTTTTTAGACCTGGCTTGACAATGCCCTGGCTGGGATGATTTAGTTGGGGAATTTGTCCTGCTTTGAGCAGAGTGTTGGACAAGATGACCTCCTGAGGTCCATTCCAACCCTGATATTCTATGATTGTATGATTCACAAGATTATCTATTTGTGTCATATAGTAGAGAGGCATTTTACAGTTTAATTTATAAGTTTTTACTAACACCTCTGTGGCCAGTTATGACCACGGTGCAGTCTCAGAGCTGGTTTAACTGATGATCCTCAAACAATTCAGCAGGGCAAGCTGCTGCTCTGGAGGTGACACAGCCAGCATTTCCAGGCCCTGTTATCACCCAGCATGACAGCAGGTGGTGCCACCCACCCAAATAAGCTACCTGAGTGCTTTACCTAAGTCACTTATGCACAAGTAGGAGACAACAACCAATTTAACAGTTCACCAGCCTTGCACCCTTGCTGCAGAATAATCCCAGGATTATACCATCTTGCACTGCACAGTTATCTGTACAAGGCAAACTTGTTAATAGAGGTCACTTTTCCCTCAATGAATCATAGAATCATTGTGGATAAGAGTTGGAGGAGACCTCAGGAGGTCATCTAGTCCAATCCGCTGCTCAAAGCAGGACCAACCCCAACTAGATTATCCCAGCCAGGGCTTTGTCAAGGTGAGCATTAAAAACCTCTAAGGATGGAGATTTCACCACCTCCATAGGTAACCCATTCCAGTGCTTCACCATCCTACTAGTGAAATAGTGTTTTCTAATAGCCAACCCAGACCTCCCCCACTGCAACTTGAGACCATTACTCCTTTTTCTGTTATCTGCTACCGCTGAGAACAGCCGAGCTCCATCCTCTCCAGAACCCCCCTTCAGGTAGTTGAAGGCTGCTATCAAATCTCTCCTCACTCTTCTCTTCTGCAGACTAAATAACCCCAGTTTCCTCAGCCTCTCCTCATACGTCATGTGCCACAGACACCTAATCATTTTCTTTGTCCTGCACTAGACTCTCTCCAATTTCTCCACATCCTTTCTCTAGTGGGGAGCCCACATCTGGATGCAATGGTCCAGATTAGGCTTTACTAATGATCACGTCCTTCAATCTGCTGGCAATGCCCCTACTTATACAGCCCAAAATGCCATTAGCCTTCTTGGCAACAAGGGAACACAGTTGACTCATATCCAGTTTCTCGTCAATTGTACTTCCCAGGTCCTTTTCTACAGAACTGTCGCTTAGTCAGTTGGTCTGCAGATTGTAGTGGTGCATGGGATTCTTCCATCATAAATGCAGGACTCTGCTCTTCTCCTTCTTGAATCTCAGCAGATTTCTTTCAGTCCAATCTTCCAATTTCTCTAGGTCACTCTGGACTCTATCCCGATCCTTCAGTGCATCTACCTCTCCCCACAGCTTAGTATCATCCGCATGCTTGCTGAGGTTGCAGTACATCCCAATGTGGGATAGATAGGCAGGAGCATTTGTTTACAGAGCTGAGATTTTGGATCCTCAAGGGAAACTGGAGACTTTTCATCCAGCGCTGCCCAGAGGATTCAGGAGGCCTAGGGCAAAGCAGAGGATCGGACATAAAAAAAGGCTCCACTTGCTGTGCTGCTCCGAGTCTTCGGCGGCGGCGGCGGGTCCTTCACTCTCTCTGTGTCTTCAGCAGCACTGAAGGACCCACTGCTGAAGTGCCACCGAAAACATGGAGCGAGTGAAGGGCCCATTGCTGAAGTGCCACTGAAGACCCAGACTGCTGCCGGGTGAGTAAAAATTAAAACGATACCTATAGCCAGGGAAGTGATTCTCCTTCAGGACTCACGGGGCCACTGCAGGGCCCAGGGCCTGGGGCAAATTGCCCCACTTGCCCCCCCCATCCCTCTTAGCGGCCCTGTTTTCATCTTCTTCTGCCTTGGAACAAAAATGAAGGTTGCACTGACTGAGTGTATGGCTTCACTCTGTATATGGAAAGGTAGAAACCTCCCAACCAGACTATGGCTAAGGTATTGTGCACATCAGATCCTCTACCCAGCCTTCTCATCTCTGTACAGCCCACTCTGCTTTGTAAAACATCCCTTCACCAGATCCTCCAGGCAGTGTCTACTGTGACAGGCCCTGGTAGCGCATCTCTGATGAACCTGTGCTAGCAGAGAGATGGAGAGTATCCTATTGTAGTTGTAAAGGCACAGAGATTCGGGGATGGGTGGGCCTAGCTAGCAGTGGATCACTGAGATTTGTGCATAACTTTGGGGATCCCAGGATCCTGGGTTCCCCTTTTCATTCCTCAGGGAGAAGGGAAGGAAACCCCCCTCCTGGAATGATCCAAGAGAAATTTCCTTCTATGCAGCCTTGTGGAATCTCCCTTCCCTGGATGTTCCCTGGGTTTTTAATGCAGAAAAGAGGCTGCCTAGAAAAATCTGGTACTATATCATTCTATATTATTATTATTCTATTTTATTTTATTTCAGCAAGATCAAAGCTGTAACATCATGACTGTTAGCACACAGCTGCCCTTGAGGTAGCCATGTGACTAATCAGAACCATAGGAACATTGATGACAGGCCTGGAGTCCAGGAATAGAGCCTGCAGCAGGGCTGGCGCTGCAGTCCACTTGGGTAGGATCACCACACATCCGTTGTATGACGATGCGCTTCTGGCGGGACCCAACTGAGAGTGCCAATTTAGGACGAATTGCTTAAACAGAGCAGTTACAGCCTCAGGCTGGGGTTGTCCACCTCTAAGGCAAATCAAACCAGCCAGACAAAGAGGACTCCGGTTTCGCCCCACTGGCTAACCAGAAGTCACACAAGCAATTTCCTTGGACACTCCAGTCTTTCACTATTACCACCAGTGCCACTTGTCCTGGGGATGAATGGTTATGAAAACCAACACCCCAATAAAAGAAAACAGTTCTCTCGATTCCAAAGGATCAAGTCCCAGACCCAGAATAATATACAAATTAGATCTTACCCACAAATCACACTGTTGAAAATCCTTTAGAATTTAAAGTCTAAAGGTTTATTTATAAAGGGAAAAAGATAGAGATGATATCTAGAATTGGTTTGTCATAAACAGATAAGAAAAGTTAATAGCACAGAAGTACTTTATATCTCTTTGACTATAAAGGGTTAACAAGTTCAGTAAGCCTGGCTGTCACCTGACCAGAGGACCAATCAGGAGACAGGATACTTTCAAATCTTGAGGGAGGGAAGTTTCTGTGTGTGCTGTTAGTTTTTGGTTGTTGTTCACTCTGGGGGCTCAGAGGGACCAGACGTGCAACCAGGTTTCTCTCCAATCTCCTTGATACAGGTTCTTATAGATTCCAAATAGTGCGTGCTAGATAGATAAAGCGAGTTAGGCTTATGTTTGTTTTCTTTATTTGCAAATGTGCATTTGGCTGGAAGGAGTTTAATTGTGCATTTGGCTGAAAGGAGTTCAAATTTGTTTTTTTGCTGGAAGGATTTTAATTTGTATTTGAATACTTAGGCTGGGAGGGTATTCCAGCCTAAGTATTCAAAGCTAAAAAACCTTGTACCTAATCCATTTTAAATTTACAAAGATAATTTTTACTCTGTTTCTCTCTTTAATTAAAAGTTTCTTGTTTAAGAACCTGATTATTTTTTTATTCTAGTGAGACCCCAGGGGACGGGGTCTGGATTCACCAGGGAATTTGTGGGGAGAAAGGAGGGAAGGGAGAGAGAAAGGTTAATTTCTCTCAGTGCCAGGATTACTTTCTCTCTCAGGGAGAGTCTGGAAGGGGGAAAGAGAAGGAGGGAGGAAGGTGAATTTTCCTCTCTTTTTAAAGGTTCAAGGAGTCTGAATCACAGTGATCTTCTGGGTAAACTAAGGAGGGGAAGCCTGGGAGAGGCAACGGTGGGGGAAAGGGTTTACTTTCCTTGTGTTAAGATCCAGAGGGTCTGGGTCTTGGGGTTCCCCGGGCAAGGTTTTGAGGGGACCAGAGTGTACCAGGCACTGGAATTCCTGGTTGGTGGCAGCGCTACAGGTTCTAAGCTGGCGATTGAGCTTAGAGGGCTTCATGCTGGTACCCCATCATCTCTTGAATGCTAAGGTTCAGAGTGGGGAATTGTACCATGACATGGTTCAATGGAATCAGTTACATACAGTAATGGCAAAGTTCATAGTTCAGACTTGTAGCAGTGATGGAGTAAACTGCAGGTTTAAATTAAGTCTCTGGAGTACATCCCCTGCTGGGACATGTCATCAGTCCATTGTTTAGAGCTTTAGTTTGTAGCAAAGTCCTTCCAGAGGTACGAAGCAGGATTGAAAACAAGATGGAGACGAGGCATCAGCCTTTTATAGGCTTTTTCAAGTTTAAGAACACTTCTTTGTTTTTACGATGGAAAGTTACAGCAAAATGGTGTCTGGAGTCACATGGGCAAGTCCCTGCATACTTTGCTGAGTTACAAAGCGTATCTGCCTCCTCTCAATGGGTCAATTGTGTAGCTGATGATCCTTAATGGTCCATCAAGCAGGCTAAGCAGAGCTACCACCAACTTGTCTTGGATGTTTCCCAGAAACATAGCACAAATTTGAAATACAGACAGTATAGACCCAATACTCAAAACTTCAACTACAAAATGATACAGACATACAGACAGCATAATCATAACCAGCAACCCATAACGTGGTCTTAGACACCTTATATGACCCCCTTTACATAAGATTTGGTGCCACTAGAGGACCTTGGTTGCAAACATGTTCCATATGGTCCCAGATTATATCAATAATGTCACACTCACACCTTGTTAATTGGCCTTCTGAAGTTTGCATTGGCTGTCACAGGATTAAAGCTGGTGCACATTAAGCCAAGCAGCTAAGGTTCCCTGATGGCCAAGTGGCACCCAGGGGAATGTGCAGACATGCTGCATAAAGATACCTGCCTCCGTGTCTGAACAGATACTGCCTGCTGCCTGTGCAACCTCTCCGATGACTCCTTGTCCTTTACGGTGAAGGCTTGTAGTGTCAGCGTTTCCGCTTCTAGCAGGATTTGGGTAAGTTGGCAGGTTTCACTTTAAAATGCAATATGAAGGGGAGAGGCTGAAAGTGTTTCATTTGCAGAGATTCTGTGCAGCAGCAGAGGACTCAGCTGGGCTGTCGGGGTGACTCAGTGACAGGACTGGAGGGCAGGCAACGCTAGGTAGCTTGGGAACCCCTCCCCTACATCTGCACATGCTCCACGGTGGGTTATTCAAGCTACACAGAAATCTGACATTCAAAGTAACGTCAGAGTGCTACAACCCCGATGCCCCAAGTCAGGATTTCTCAAGGTGTCATAAACAGATAGCTAAGGGTTAATGATTCTTTTACCTGTAAAGGATTAACAAAGGGAACCAAACACCTGACCAGAGGACCAATCAGGAAATCGGATTTTTCAAAGCTCAGGGGAGGGAACGTTTGGGTTTTTGTCTTTGTCTGGCTCTCAGCTATGAGAGGGGATTTTTCTTTCTTTCTATCTTCAAGCTTCTAATCTTCAGTTTCAAAGTTGTAAGTACAAAAGTAGAAAAACCAACAGGCTGTTATTGTTTTTTTTATATTTACGTGGGTAGAGTTTGCTGGAATGTTTACATTGTATCTCTTTTTGAATAAGGCTGGTTATTCATATTTTTATGTCTTTTTCTGTCTTTTTTATATAAAGCTTTCTTTTTAAAACCTGTTTGAGGTTTTTCTCTGCTAGGCTAAGGAACGGAGGGGAGGGGGAATTCTCTTTGTGTTTGATCTACGGAGGGTAAAGCTCTGCAGCACCAGGGAATTTGTGGGAGGGGGAAAAGAGATAGAATCTTTTCTGTTTCCTTGTATTTGGGGTTTGCCTCCTTGTGGAATAGAGGAGACATGCTTCTTGGTATTATGATGTAAAGAGATTGCATCAGTAACTCTCAGGTTAGCCCAGAGAGGAGGAAAATCTGGTGGGGAGAGAAGAGGGGGAAAGGGGGGGGAATGGTTTATTTCCCTTTGTTGGAGACTCAAAGCATCTGAGTCTTGGGGGTTCCCAGGGAAGGTTTTGGGGAGACCAGAGAGAGCCAAGACCCTGGAAATTCTTGGATGGTGGCAGCGAGATCAAATCTGAGCTGGTAATTAAGCTTAGAGGGGTTCATGCAGGCACCCAGATTTCTGGACACTAAGGTCCAGATTTGGGAAAGCTTATGATACAAGGGGTCCCATTTCTAGAGGTGCTGTGTGCTCTGGGCCTGTTCCTGCTTGGGGCTGTGCAAGAGGAAATCTCAAGGATTATCACTGACTACTTCTCCAATGGCCTCAGGTTTATTTGCTCCTGGAAATATAATCAGCAAATAATTTTCAAAGGTTTTATTTTCTGGCTCGATTGTGAATACAGGGATTCAGAGCTGTGTTGCTCTGTGGTAACAGGTCTGATGAGATATATCTCTATTTCCTGATTGGCTGAAGGCTCCAACACTTCTACATTGTAGATACCCTTCACAGTTACAGGGCTACCTGCGTTTCTGCTCTCTCTCTGGTCTCTGAGTGAAAGATATCAGGCCTCGTTTCCTGCCTGTTACCCGGGGTTCTTTCAACACAAAACTCTTGGTAACTTTTACTCTGTGTGAGGAGGTGTCCGACCGATAGATGGCTGGCACAGACAAGGCAACAGGAGTGCTTTCACTTAAAGCTAAACTTTACTTAGTCTTAAGCACTTACACACGTCCGCAACAAGTTAGTAAAACACCCCCAACCCTTGATAATTACCAAAGCTGAGTGTGGCTCTCTAGTGACACAGCGGCAGCCTGTCTGCTGCTGGGGAACAGAAGATGCATCCAGAGGGAGAGGCCAGTCCTGAAATGAGTCCCACCTGTCTCAAGCTTTTTCCCTTTTTTTATACATTAGTAATTAAAGAAATCTTGTTAAGTAAGCAGTTTTAATGATGGAGAAAGAGGTTCTTTCTGCTTATTGATTAACCAGATGTGGGTTTTTCCAGAGCCTGCAGCCTTGAGACCCTAATAGACATTCCTGGGGCACATCCTACTCTTTGAAAATGAATGTATCAGTAGTTCTAACACAAAATTCTTATCAGGGAGGATGCGGGGTCAAGCTGCCCTTTTGGTGGCACCCAAAACCCCCTCCCCTCCTGCCTTGGTCAAGCTGAGACTTGCTTTTAGCAGCTTGCTGACTAGGCTGTCTTTAACAATAAGCCATAGTGGTTTCAGGCACTTTACTGGTTTGCCAAAGTTGCCATAGTCTCCCCTGTCACAGGCCCATTCATGGGTTGAAATCGCTCGCCATTCTCCCACCCTCAGACGTGGGCTCTGCTGCAGCCCACTGTGGTTCAAACTGCTGCTTAGTGCCAGAGGTCAGAGTGGTTTGGCACCTGCGGTTTCTATCCCTTTGGGAGGCTGTGTAGCAGGGTGAGACAAGTGACCCAGCCTGCTATGAACCCAAATTCATAAATTAAATTTGAACAGTAGGAATAAAGCCATAAAAAAGGGAGATATAAGAGATTTCTTCAACAGTCAGCATTGTCTGGCTCCGCCACCCCAGCCCGCCCCCCACACTCCTGACAGCCGGCACAGGCCAGTCAGAGAGGCTTTTGATTATGTTCCCCAGCAGTGGTCTGTGCACGTCAGCTCTGAACAGGCCTGTCAGCAACCCGAGCTTGCCCACATCTGGACAGACTCCAGCCAGGGCCAGAGGCTTTCATTAGGCAAACTAATCAGGATAGGTCAGCTAGGCAACCAGCATTATGGGGGGGGCGGCATTTTGCCGAGGGAGTGGCGGCAGCACGCGAGGCTCCGGTGGAGCTGTCCCCGCAGTCATACCTGCGGAGGGTCTACTGTCTCGTGGGCTCCGGTGGAACCTCCGCAGGCATTTCGGACGAGTCCGCTGGTGTCTCACAGTCTCCGGTGGAGCTACTGCAGAGACATTGCTGCGGAATATGTCCGTGTAGTCTCACGGGCTTCCGGAGCTGCTGCAGGCAGTTCTGCGGACAGTCTGCTGGTCTCTTACAGCTCGGTGGAAGCTGCGTCAAGCATTTCCTGCGACAGTCCGCTGGTCTCCACGGCTCGGTGGACCTGCCCGCAGCATTTCTGCGGACAGTCTTGCTGCGTTCTCACAGCTCCGGTGGAGCCTGCTACAGGCATGTACCGTCCTGGCATGGCTACCACCGGAGAGCGCGAGATCCGATGCGATCAGATAGCGCGAAATGGATAGTCGGCCACCTTAGGCACCAGAAACCCTCCTGTCATTATTCATATTTTTCTTTTAAGCAATTGACTCTGTATAATTGTCACCTTGATACAGAAGATACTTTTATGTCTTTTTCTTTCTTTTTTATATAAAGCTTTCTTTTTAAAACCTGTTTGAGGTTTTTCTCTGGTTAAGGCTAAGGAATGAAGGGAGGGGGGAAATCTCGTTGTGTTAGCTTGACTAGGTTTGAATGCATAGCCTCAGGGGAAGAAGGAGGGGGGAAGGTAAATTGCCCTCTCTGTTTTGTAATCGTTCATTTGGTCCTTTGGCATTTCAGCCGCCACTTCTGCTAAGGGTCCACTGAGGTGTGACCTCAGCTCTACCATATACTGGTCTTCAGAGATGTTGTATCCAGTGCAGGCTCTTTCAAAATTTTCTAAGAAGGCCTCAGTGTCATCACCTGCCTTGTAGTTGGGAAATTTCTTGGGCGGTTGAACAACAACTGGCGATGGGTGATTAAGATTGGCTGCGTTCTGATGCTTAGCTTGCTCTACTTCCAGTTCATGCTTTCTCTGTTTTTCCCTCTCTTCACTTTCTTTTTGTTGTTTTTCCGTTTCTTGGTGGTGTTTCTTCCTCTCTCTTTGGAAGGCTGCATCTTTGGCTGCTTCTTGTTTTTGTTGTAGCTCCAGTGTGGGTTCTCAGTCTCCCTGAAGTACTTATTGGGAGATGTTTTTTTCTTGAGTTGTTGCTTTGTTTCCTGCTTGTTTACCAGTAGTCTATTAAACTAAGAAAAGCCAAGCTCATTTCACCAAATATAGCCATCATGTAAACATATCACTAGTTAAATCAATATAGTTATACAGCAAACATCCCAAGAACTGGCCTTAATATGCACATTCTTTATGGCAGCTCCACTCCATGTAAGTCCCAGTACGGTTCCTTGGTGCTACAGATTTTATGAATACAGGACAGAGACAGTCAGAGAGAGAGAGAGAGAGAGCAATAGACGACTTTACTCTGTGAAATGAAGTTCCATTTCCATGAATACTCATGCATCTGACTTTGAAATCCACTTCCTGAAAACCTCCCTCATGCCTAAATAACAGGTGCTGTAATTACTATGTACTAAAGAGTGAGATATATACTGATCCCAGTGCCTGTTACCACTCCGGTTACAGGCTGTAGACTGACGGAACAGAACCTGAGGAGAACCAGTCAGCTATTAACTCAGGGACAGATGAGCTATTAGACTTCTGTTTGCTGAGAAGTGACTGAATGAGGGTGGAGACACTACGATCTTTTCAGGTTGTGAAGTAATCCAGATCAGAGTTTTATATCCCACTCTAACCTGAGAAATCATCTCTGAGAGAAGATCAGAGAGGAAAGACGTGTGTATGTAAGTACAGATGTGTAGATGTTATGCCAAAACTTTTCATTGTAATACAAATATTAGAAACCAAACATCCATGATATGCTGGTATATTGAAAGCCAGCAGCAGACTTGTTGGAATCCCTAAAGGAAGGACCAATGGTAACTTTACCACTTAATGGCTTTCACTTTAAAAAGTATTTCAGAAGTGCTCCACATACTGTTTGCAAAGGATTAGTGCTATTAACCCTTTTTTCAGTGAACAGTTGTATGATTTCATCACCTGGTAACTGCCCAGGAGTTGTTTATAACACTTACATTCAGGGTCAAGAACACAATCCCTCAGCAATACCTAGGCAAGACTTTCCAAAAAGTCATGAGAGAACAGGAAAGGGGAGTGAAATAGTGTTTGTATGTAATTTACACCCATCACTGCTTACACGAGCATGGCTGAAGTAACTTGCACACTCAATCGGATATTAGTATTTTCACTATTCACCCATATGTGACGCTAACCTCACATCCTCGCAACAGAAGTAACTATCTGTGTTAGCTTTTAACTTGCCAAATATCTACAGATCATTGCGTGGGGAGAGGATGCAGGTCCTGTGAGGATGAAGAGAAGCTTTTAGGATGATTGAAGTCTCTGGATTCAGTCTACATAGGCCGGGCAAAGTACTTCAGCTCCCCTTGGATGGATTTTTGGGAGTGTATTACCAGGAGCATTTGGTAAGAGACAGTTAACAGACCCCAGTTCTGACTGAATTTATACATGTAAACCTGGAGTGATGCCATTCAAGTCAATTTTATTGAATTCAGAACTCATGCCTAAGAATGTATCTCATGTACTGCAAAGAGGCAGTGGCTGAATTTGGACTCTCAGAAGTGGAGAAAAGAAAAGAAAAGGTATACATTGAGGCACTGAAACATTTATAAATAGCTTCAGTGCAGCAAAAATAAATACAATTACAATTTTCCCCATGCACTTGCCAAGTATTTACACACATATCATGATATAATCGGCCACACTCAAAAGTGGAGGGCCAGAAAGAGCATCTGTGAAAAATTCACAATTGTAGAATCACACAGCACTCAAGCAGACAATGGAACTCCCAGCTACAAGATGTCAATGGGCCAAGAGTTTGGCAAGATTCAAAGAGAGACGGGATATTTATATAGATAACCTGAAAATCCAATTAGAATACTGAGGATTGTTACAAAAACTCTCTCATGAATTCTAAATCTTCTTGTTTTGCACCACAACTAATGGGTGCAGGTGATTTCAAAGCTCCATATTGCAGGGTGTCTTCCACTTCCTCTGAAAGATCTGGAACTGGTCACTGGATACTAGGCTAGATAGACTATGGGCGTGATCCACTCTGGCAATGCCTATCTTTCTATTAGTTGTATAAATCCAAGACTATGTTTTTGCTGATCTTCCTTGAGCTCCTGGGAGTCTCTAGACTTGCACTGAGAGCAGAAAGATGTCTCGCTAAATGTCACCCAATCTCCTGTCCTTTTTCCTTTTAGGAAGGAAAGTTCAGAACTCCTCGGACCTTCCCAGTATATTATGTCAGCTGTCAATGACACCAAATTCAACTCTGCAGTGTTCCTTCTCACTGGGATACCTGGGCTGGAAGATGTCCATCTCTGGATCTCGGTCCCCTTCTGCTTAATTTATGTTCTTTCTGTAGTAGGAAATTCAGTCATTCTGTTCATTATAAAAACAGATCAAAGCCTCCATAAGCCCATGTACATTTTCCTTTCCATGTTGGCCATCACAGACCTGGGCTTATTGATAGCCACCATACCGACGATACTGGGTATATTCTTGTTTAATTCTAGGGAGATCAGTCTCGATGCCTGTTTTGCCCAAGTGTTCTTCATCCACTTGCTTAAATTCACTGAATCCTCTGTGCTATAGTTAATGGCCTTTGACCGCTTCATCGCGATCTGTGACCCACTGAGATATGCGTCCATCTTAACCCTGCCAAGAATAAGCAAAATGGGACTGGCATTTGCACTGAGAGGGGTGGCTGTGATACTCCCACTCCCTTTTCTACTTCAACGGTTACAATACTGTCGATCCAATGTCCTCTCCCATTGCTATTGCATGAACCAGGATGTCATGAAGATGGCTTGTTCGGATATCAAAGTAAACAGCATCTATGGCTTGTCTCTTTACTCTTGACTGTGAGACTGGACTCATTGCTCATCTTTTTCTCATATGTGAGGATCCTCAAAACAGTGCTCAGCATCACATCCCACGCAGAGTGCCTCAAGGCCCTGAATACCTGCGTCTCCCACCTCTGTGCCATCCTGCTCTTCTACACGCCAATGACCGGGCTGTCTGTGATACATAGATTGGGGGAGGACTCCTCTGCCTTGCTTAAGATTCTCCTGGGTTATATCTACATTCTCGTCCCGCCCCTGATAAACCCAATTGTGTACAGCATGAAAAGCAAACACCTTCGTGCAAGGATAATCAGAATGTTCTGTGACAGGTTCGATTACAGAAACCCTCTTGGGGTTGCCAACTGATGTGCCAAGATTACTTCTGCCCCTGCTTTCCCTGCCAGCTTGGGACTCCAGCACCCTGTCTGTCTGAGCCAGCCACGCCAGTCTGCTCCAACACACACCCAGGGTCTGGAACATGTGCTCCAAAGCTGCAGACTTAACTTAAAGCTGCGTAAGAAGTGTTCTTGTCTTCAACACTCAGATGCCCAACTCCCAATGGAGTCTAAACCCAAATAAATCTATTTAACCCTGTATAACGCTTATGCAGGGTAAACTCATAAATTGTTCGCCCTCTGTAACACTGATAGAGAGATATGCACAGCTGTACCTCCCCCCCCCGGTATTAATACATGCTCTGGGTTAATTAATAAGTAAAAAGTGATTTTATTAAATACAGAAAGTAGAATTTAAGTGGTTCCAATTAGTGACAGACAGAACAAAGTGAATTACCAAGTAAAATAAAACAAAACCCGTAAGTCTAAGCCTAATACAGTAATAAAACTGTGCATTTTGATGGATTTCTGTTAAGCTTGAATAGAATTATACAAAGTCATTGACATCTGCACAAGAATCCATTTGCAAAGACATTTTGTTGTAAGCAGGGACCACAATTTTATTTTTGCTCTTATTCCAATGGTTGGCCTCATTTCACCGTAACTCAAGTGAACAGCCAGGGATTTTTTTGAGCCGCCCTACATATAATTAGTAATAAATGTATTTGTGTGGCCAGGGGCGTAAACTCTTACTGACAAACAAGGAGGGGGGTGCCGGGAGTAGGGGGAGGTGATCAAATATGTTTGAGAGCCATTGGATCTAGCTGGACCTCGGCCATGGTTATCTTTCACGCCAGTTTACCTCTGTAACTGAGCCCAATGACATTGTGTTTTGACAGAAACACAGTCACTTTGGTTCCTCCAAAACGGCCTTCGGGGCGGCCAGTCCTTTGTTTGGAGGTATAACAGGAGAATCCCACACCCTCCCTTGGGAGTTTGTTCCATTGGTTAAGCACCATCGCTGTTAAAAATGTCTACTTCATCCAATTTGTTTTGGTCTGGTTTCAGGTTCCTGTCCATTCATTCAAGTTAATACATTTCACTATAAGATTAAAGACCCGTTAGTAGCTCGTCATTTCATCTCTGTGAAAAGTTGCTTGCACACCTGTCATCAAGTCAGCCTCTCAATCAGCCCTGGGATTCTATGCACTTATGCCCCCTGTTATAACAGCCGAGGGTAGTTGGAAATAAATAGAGGAGGATGAAACCTGGATCTATTAGTTATGCCGACCAAGGATAAACTGTGGACCACTGATGTGAATCGGCTGTGAAACAAGGCAAATGAAGATCCATAAGATGTGTCAGGTGAAGACTGGAGGTATTGAGCAATCCTTATAGCGGCACTGGTTGAGACCACCTGTGAACAAACTAGTAAAAATTTCCTGGGTAACTCACACTCAAGAAAGATGAATCAAAAATGGAATGCATTAGTGGAGAAGGGAACTCCTAAGGATGGTGAGGGAAATGGAGAGGCCTGTCTTATATGGGAGATTGAAAAAGCTTAGCTGGTTTAGTCTAACAAAACAATGCAGGCCTGAGCAGGGGATCAGATTGCTTTATAAATGACGTTGTGGGGAGCGGGGGGTGCAAACACGAAAAGAGGGAGAAGAAAGTAAAGGAGCAGTGTTAGCACAAGAACAAACAGGCTGGAGCAAAGTGAGGATGGAAAGGAGAAGGAAGTTTCTGACCAATTTAGAGGAGGGGGGTTCCTGGGAACAGCCTACAACAGTCAGGCAGTGGAGGGCAAACAATACCCAGCTCATTTGAACATGGAGCTAGAAAGAATTTATGCAGTGGATGATATGCGCGGGATCACTTTTGATAGGCAGGGTCCTGGGGCTCTGAAAACGCAAGGAGGTCCCTTCCAGATGTGTAGGCGGAAGAGGGTTGTTTTGGACGCCCAATAGAGAAGCTAGGAGCAGGCCATTGGAGGCTGGCTTTGGTCACACTCCTTTCCGTTAAGAAATGGGTGCATGGCCTTGCTGATACGCATGTGCAGGTCTCATGTCTGAAGAGAGGAGGAGACGCCTCTGAGCTGTGCCGCAGGAACCAGTGTTCTCTAACACAGCCACTGCTATAATATCCGGCACTGGTTATACCCGGCCGTTTCTCTTACAACAGAGACTTGTAGCGCCACTGCCAGAGGAATGCAGCATCTCTGCACTTAATGGACTGTGTGACCAAGAAATATCAGTACAGTAACCCTCAGTACTTTTTTTGTAGGTGTGCCCGCTTGAGAAACGGCCAGCAGTGACAGCTTCTGGGATTTCATTGGGAGTCTTCACTGTTTCCTGTCTTTCTTAATTGCCCTCTAACACCCCAGTTCTGGAACCAAGACGCTATGTGGAGAATCTCAGTCTTTCCAATTTTCTTTAAAAAATGTTTCTTTTTCAAAGTGAATTGCAGAAAAGCTAGAAAACTAGGGCTGTTGATTAATCACAGTCAACACACACGATTAACTCAAAAAATTAATTGAGTTTAAAAAAATAATCACAATTAATCACATTTTATTTGCACTGTTAAACAATAGAACACCAAATGAAATTTAGTAAATATTTTGGAAGTTTTTCTACTTTTTACATATACTGTATTCTGTGTTGTAATTGAAATCAAAGTGCGTTATTTTTGATTGCCAACATTTGCACTATAAAAATGATAACAAAAAAAACTGTATTTTTCAATTCACCTCATATAAGTGCTGTAGTATAATCTCTTTGTTGTGAAAGTGCAACTTACAAATGTAGATTTTATTTGTTAAATAACTGCTTTCAAAAACAAAACAACATAAAACTTCAGAGCCTACAAGTTCACTCAGTCCTAGTTCTTTTTCAAGTTTCTTTACATTTACAGGCAATAATGCTGCCTGCTTCTCAATTACAATGTCACCAGAGAATGAGAAGAGGAATTTGCATGGCATCTTTGTAGCTCGCATTGCTACTTATATGCCAGATGAGCTAAACATTTGTATGCCCCTTCATGCTGCAGCCACGATTGTGGAGGACGTGCTTCTATGCTGATGACATTAGTGAAAAAAATTATGTGTTAACTAAATTTGTGACTGAACTCCGTGGGGGAGAATTGTAAGCCCCCTGCCCTGTTTTACCTGGATTCTGCAATATATTTCATGTTTTAGCAGTCTTGGATGATGACCCAGCACATGTGGTTCATTTTAAGAACACTTTCACTGCTGATTTCAAAAAACTCAAAGAAGACGCTAATATGAGATTTCTAAAGATAACTACAGCATGCAGCCCGAGGTTTGAGAATCTGAAGTTCCTTTCAAAATCTGAGAGGGAAGAGGTGAGGAGCATGCTTTCACAAGTCTTAAAAGAGCAACACTCCAGTGTGGAACCTACAGAACCCGAACCACCAAAAAAGAAAATCAACCTTCTGCTGGTGGCATCTGACTCAGATAATGGAAATGAACATGCGTTCGTCTGCAGTGCTTTGGATTACTATTGAGCAGAACACATCATCAGCATGGACGCATGTCCCCTGGCATGGTTGTTGAAGGATAGAGGGATATAAGAATCTTTATCACATCTGGCATGTAAATATATTGTGACACTGGTTATAACAGTGGCATGTGAACACCTCTTCTCACTTGCAGGTGACATTGTAAACAAACAGCGGGCAGCTTTATCCCCTGCAAATGTAAACGAACTTGTTTGTTTGAGTTATTGGCAGAACAAAAAGTAGGACTGAGTAGACTTGAAGGCTATAAAATTTTACATTGTTCTATTTTTGAATGAAAGTTTTTTACATATAATTCTACATTTTAAGTTCAACTTTCATGATAATGTAAAGAGATTGCACTACAGTATCGGTATTAGGTTAATTAAAAAATATTTTCTTTTGTCCTTTATTGGTGCAGTACTTGTTATCAAAATGCATATAAAGTGACCACTGTACACTTTGTATTTTGTGTTGTGTAATTCAAATCAATGTATTTGAAAATGTAGAAAACATGCAAAATATTTAAATAAATGATTTGTTTATTTTGTTTAACAGTGCATAACTGCTGCGGATTAATCACAATTATTTTTAATTGTATGATAAATCACGATTATTTTTTTTTATTACTTGACATCTACCCCTTTAGAGAAAATCTAAGCAGCTGAACCCAAAGGGCTCATAAACCAAGGCAAATAAAATGAACCCCACATTAATGTATCTCATTACTTCTAAATCACCTCATGGTTTTGGGGGGGAGTGACTGTATACTTGTTGAATGAGGGGTTGTTGATACTGCGTAATGAGTCAAATGAATCTGAAAAGCAACTATGAAAATGAAACAAAAAATTACAGAAATTTTTTTTTGAAGTAGTGAGAAGCAGGTAAGACTGTCAAACAATCAATGGGATTCACTGGACGGATGAGGTGATAAAGGAGCTGTCAAGGAGATTAGGCTGTTTCAGAGAGGTTAAATGAAGCCTTTAACTGGTCTTTACTGCAGAGGATGTGAGGAAGACTCCCAAAACTGAGCCATTCTTTTTAGGTGACACATATGAGGAACTGTTCCACATTCAGGTGTCGATAGAGGACGATTGCGATGCTGAATCCATATTCTCAGAGTGGTATATATTATGACATAATTATGGAGCATCTGTTACAATATATAGCTTGTGAGGGTTGTTGTAGTGTTCCTTCTAGACATTGAACTTAGAGTTCACGAAAATGAGATACTAGCATGAATCCTTTAAGCTTAATTACCAGCTTAGATTTGATAGCCCTGCCACTCCCAAAAATACAGTGTTTTGGGACACTCTGATTCCCCACCTTTCCTGGGGACCCCAGAACCAATCCCTTGGGTTCTTAAAACAAGGAGAAATAAACCACTTCCCCGTTCTTTCCCCTCCCAGACTTTCTCCTGGGGCTACCCTGGGAGAGACTACTGATCCAACTCTTTAAATCACAAACACAGAGAAGCATGTTCCTTCCTTTCCGCAAAGGAGGCAACAGATTCAAGGAAAACAGAGAGAGAATTCCACCTCTCCCCCCTCCCATGCTTCCCACCAGTCTGGTGAGTTTTAACCCAATCCCCTGGGAAAAACAAGGGAAAACAAGGGAAAAAATAAATCAGGTTTTCTAAAAAAAATCTTTTATAAAAGAAAGGAAAAAGTAAAGAATTATCTCTGTAAACTTCAGATGTTAATATTACAGGGTCCTATAGCTTACAGACACCAGAAGAAAACTTTCCCCCCAGTACCAATACAAATTCAAATATTTCCCAGCAACTACACATATAAAAGTTAGCCAGCCAGATTCACAGTTGCAAACAGAGTAAAACAATCAAAAGACTAACGACCTGCCTTTTTACTTACTATTGTAACAGAAGCTTAGAGAGCCTGTAGTAATAGTCTGTCTCTCTCAGACCCCTCGAGAGAAGAAACACGCAACGGACAAAGAACCACACAAAAGCTTCCCTCCACACAGATTAAAAGTATCTTGTCTCCTGATTGGTCTTTCTGCCCGGTGTTCCAGTTCCCTGCTTGTAACCTCTTTACAGGTAAAAGAGACATTAACCCTTACAATCTCTTTATGACAGAGGTATCATTTGAAAAGTTATGATTCCTGAATATGATTATCCTATGTGTGTGCATGTATTTTTTGTACCTGAATTATATTATATATAATTTAGGACCAGACCATGGACTCTGAACTCCATTTTGGTACACATTATTTTTTCCACAGACTGGGCTGGAAACTTGGCTTGAAACAAAGCTTTCCTCTTATATGAAAAACAATATAAGGCAGGAGTGACATCCTCTCTTGGCCTCACTCCCCACACAGAGAACTCCTGGATACACTGAGTAAACAAAGATTAAACTGGGGGAAGTGTTGGCCCAGGCTAAAGGGATTTCTAGCTTGTGTATTAAAACTTTGTGGACTGCTTGTATCATCAATCAGGGTGACAAACTTGACAATTCATATCCTATCTATATAATTTATTAGGTCAGTCATGGGTCCGTTATTTTTCCACTCTCTGGACTGGGAATTGTCTCAAAACAAAGGTCCTCGCCTTATGGAAAAAACTATATAAAGATGTTAGTGATATAATTTCTTGACTCACTCCTTACAAAAGAGAACACTCAAACAGCTGAGTAAGAGAGTCTGCCTCCTGGAAATGATGTCCCAGGCTTATCACTTATAAACACTTAATATCCATGTTTTTTGTAGTTAATAAATTTGTTTTATGCTTTATCTTTATCCAGCAACCGTTCCCCTGACAAAATCCTAGCTCTGTGTACAAAATGCTGTTGAGTATCTTTCCCACATCAGTGGGAAAAGTGACTTTAATTAATGAGCTTACACGGTACAGAATCTCTGCAGTGGCAAGATGGTATAATTTTTGGGTACTCCAGCAAGGGTGCCAAGGCTGGATAGCTGGGAAATTGGCTATTGTCTCTTGTCCTGTCTTGGAGTGACTTAGTAAAGCACTCGGCAGCTCAGTTAGGTGTGTGGCACCACCTGCTTTCATGCTGGGTGTAGCAGAGATTGCACAGGCTGGCTGTGTTACCATGAAGCAGTGTCAATTGGCCGCCCATACTGGAGGGTTAAGGGGCACATTGGTTCCCATGGCTCCCAGACTACACTCTGGTGTGACAATCTGTCGCAGTTGTCTGTGTTATTAAGCGTCCTGAATTCATAAGTAATCTACAGGCCTCCAGGGAGTTACTGATGAATCCAGGAAGATGAGTACCACATACTGCCTCCTCAGCCACAGTGGGAAATGCATGGCACATAATAAGGGAAAAACTTTCCGGGCAAACCCCACAACTGGTGGCCGTGGACCACAGCTGCGCCAGGGGAGACATAGCCTGTCCTCGGCAAATATATCTGCCACCCAGGTTCCGAACATTCATTTAGCTTTTTCAATTGACTGCTGCTGCACATTGAGTTGATGTTTCCAGAGAAAACGTCACAATACTCCAAGAATCTCTTTCTTGAGTATGACGCTATAATACTGGAAACATCATGCTCTTAGGTATAGTAGGATTATGTTTTTCCAAAGTGCATTACTTTGCATTTATTAGCACTGAATTTCCATACTCTGATTATTTCTTGCACTGGTTGCTACCCTGCCCATCATAAAAACAAATGCCGTGGAGGAATTTAATATGACTTTGGGGGCCATGATACATAATTCCATCATCAGAATTCCAGTGATTGGAATAGAGTTTGCAGCCGTTTTTTTCTTTTGCTACAGGCGTTTTACATGTCAACAGTTTAGTGGTTCTCCCGCATTTGGAACTTTCGTACATGGACGCAAGGTGTAAGGGGCCTTAAAGCTGTGAAGCATCAATGGAGGGGTTCTTCCAGCCTTCAACAGGAACTAATTGTAGACTGTTGAAGCAACTCACAAAACACCCTCCGACAACTCTTTAGCCTACGCTAGAGATAAACCTGAAATGAATGCTCAGGTAGAGCAGAAAGTCCTGGTATGATAAACATGCTGTTATTACCGCCCAGCAGCTATCAATACCACCCCGAGAGGAGCCATTGGAGTGAACTGGGACATGCCAATTCCTCTACTTTAGGACTAACCAAGGGTACTGGCAAGTGCTGCTAATAATCTGTAAGGAAAGGTCACTTCATACACTTAGGCTGTGAAATGCATCACCACCTTGCCCAACTTGTAAGATAGTTTCTAGTGGGATTGAGAAAGAATCTGCAGTCACCTAGCTTGAGGATTCGTGCCACATTCTGATATTGAGGTGCAGAAAGGGGGCAGGAACAACTCTTAGGCTACAAAAGTGTCAAATAGGTCTAAACAAGTGACTCATCGTGGACACCAGTTGGCGGTGGTTCAAGGAACTCATCAACCCCCTACAGCCAATGTTGGGGTCTTATCCAAAGTGACCTGTCCCAAAGTCAAAGAAACAAGGTCTCAATACCTTCTTAAGGCTTGGCCAGATTTACAGCCGATTTGTACCTATGACTAAGCAAAATACTTGCCCCACTGACTGAGACTGCCACAAAGAAACAGCCCAAATGCAGTCAGTGGACTGAGAATGTCGAAAGGCTTTAACCAGGCTTAAAGTGGACATTCAGAATTCTGATCCTTCCGTAAGGTCACAGAAAACTTTGACAAACTTCATAGTAACACAATGCATCCGAGCATGGTGTGGGAAGTTTTTAATGGCAAGGAAGGACTGGATCAAGAATTTCTTCCTGTTATGTTTCTTAGCAAAGACACATGTCGAGGCGGAAAGCCACTGGTCAAATCCAGTGAAAAGGAATGTTAGCCCGATTTTTGTTACTTCTTCTTGAAATTTTGCTTAAGCAATAGCAACTTTAGGGATGGCATTTCCAACTGAAGAAACAAAAAGTCTGTGCCGGACGACATGGCTGAGCGCTGAAGTGGCACTATGGAACAACAATACTATCAAGAAAAATAACAAAAAACTTCTTCGGTGGAGTTTAGCTCTCTAAGATTTTGATTATGAAATAGAATACACATTTCGGTGAACTTCTAACAAAGTGGCTGATGCACTCTCCATGAAATTTCAGAATAACTGTTAGACAATTGTCCTTGAAATGTGGGAAATTGTTAGTTTTTTAATATAATCTAGTAGTTATTCTAAAGGTGCATGTGTCTAAATATCTCTGTTTTACGCCAGAAGTCCAGGAAGAAATCACAACCAGTGTGGAACAGGGCTGTCCGACACTGTCTGTTGATTTGTTGCATGTGTTGTCGTAAATAGAAAGGGATAGAGTAACAAACCATTATGATTTCACTATATAAAATATCCCTTCTGGCCAGAGGGTACAGATCACTTACCTAACGGAGTTAATCAGTTCCAATTAACCTGGTTGGACCTGACCCAGAAGCCACAATGGGGAAAAAAGAGATACTTTCAAATCTCGTGTGGAGAGGAGGTTTTGTTTGTGCTCTTTTTTGTTTGTTCCCTCTCCAGACAGAGAGAGACCAGACAGGTAAATACCATCTCTTGAAAGACTTGAATGATACATATATAAAATTAAAGAAATTGTAAGCAAAGGCAAGGACATCATTCTATCTTTTGTTTTAGCTGCAAATTTCACCATTCTAAGATGGAGTTTATTATTCCTGGGGTTTTTTTTTGTAACACTTTGAAGCTATGCTAGAGGGATACCTCTGTTTTAATTTTTAATTTATCCCTGTAAAGTTATCTTACCCATCCTGAATTTTACAGAGTTGCAATTCTCTTTACGTATTTTCTTTAAACTAAAATTCTTCTTTTAAGAACCTGGAATGATTTTAGTGTCTCAAATAAGAGGATTGGTATGTACGATTTTAAGGCAATTGCTTGCTATATTATCTCAGCTACCCAAGAAAGGGGGTAAGGGCCTTGGGGGATACTTTTGAGTAAATAGGACTCATCAAGTGGTCCTTTGTCTATCAATGGTGGTGGCAAACAGTACACAAGGACAAGGAAAGGATTTGTGCCTTGGGGAAGTTTAACCTAAGCTGATAGAATAAGGCTTATCAGGGGGTCTTTCATAGATTCCCATGTCTGTCCCCCAGAGTCAGTAGTGGCAGAGGGAAACACTGACAAGAGGTACTAAGCAGTTGTGGGAGCACCAGAGATTGTGGGTGGGCCATAGCAGTGATAGCATTGAGATCTGTGCATCTTTGGGATTCCCTGGATCCTGGATCCCTTTTCATCTTCCTCAGAGAAGGAAGGGACCTTTCCTATTGGATGATGAGGGATATTTCCACGTAGGATTCTCTGTGGAACTCTCCCTTCCCATGGCTCACCATGTTTGTAATGTAGAAAGGGGCTTGCTAGGGACCAAATCTGCGTCCAATACTTAATTCTTATTATTTTTTTATTAATTAATTTATTGATCTCAATTTTCAGCAAGAGCAAGA
Organism: Chelonoidis abingdonii; assembly: GCF_003597395.2. Classification (NCBI taxonomy): domain Eukaryota; kingdom Metazoa; phylum Chordata; order Testudines; family Testudinidae; genus Chelonoidis; species Chelonoidis abingdonii. Next base: position 369,604,292 of record NC_133769.1, on the reverse strand, counting down.
ACAGTTTGATGCGTCATTACCTCACCAACTCAGCACCACCCCCAAGGATTATGTGACAAATCAGAACTAACAATACAGTGTTGACGAGCCTTGTATTCCAAATATAGATTTCTGTAGCAGGGCTGGCACTGCAGTCCCGATGGGAAGCATTACCAGGCATTTCTCCCCTGTGATTTGGCCTCCCTGCAGTTGCCATTGACTCGGCTCGACGGGGGTTAGTGGTTAATGGCAGTGAAGTCAAAGCAGCTGAGTTTCTTCCCGTGAGGCCCATGTGGCCCCCCAGGAAGTGCAAAGATGCGTCATTACAATACGGCTGCCCACTTATCTGGAACAGATTCTGCCTGCTGCCCATGCAATCTTCCTCCATGAGTCCTGTCCTTTTGGGTGAGACCTCTGGTGTCAGTGACTCCCCTTCAAGCAGGATCTAGGGTACATTGAAACGGTTTGCTTATCTTTGAATGTGCGGGCTGAAGGAAGGCTTGTGGCTGTTTGGGATTTTCTGTGCATAGCAGAGATTCAGCTGGGCTGTCAGACAGTGTCTCAGTGACAGAGTCACGAGGACAGGCTGCACTAGGTAGCTTGGGAACCACTCCCTTATGCAGTGTGCCATTGTCTTCAATAGTTGTTCAAGCTACAACAGAAATCTGAAATTCAACAATGAGCTCCAGCTAGAGATATACATCCCAAAGCCACCATGAGTCAGTGGATTTTCTGAAGGGGTCTCATTTTCTAGAGGTGCTTGCTCTGTCCTGATCTTGCCAGGGGCCAGTCCTGCGAGGAGGAAACTGCACAAAATATCAGTGACTTGTTCCCAATACCCTCAGGTTTATATTGACTACCGTCTCACGTGAATATGACTATACCCCATTAACCAGCAAATGTGTCTTTTCACTCCTAGCATTTATCAAGAAGACGGTATATCTGATACTTCTCCATGGAGGACTTAGTTGGTTAATATCGCGTGGGACATGCAGCAGGCCAGAATCTAGGATTCCAGGCTGATTTTCGTGCCTACAGCAGGCTAGAATCCTTTCATGTGACGTATATAAAGAATTAGTTCGGCGCAGCGTATTTATGACGCATCTTTGGACATTCCTACTGGGTGAGCGGCCACTGGCATTTGTATTTCCTTTCTGGATTGGCGATCAAGGGGCTGAGGATACATCCTCTAGGTCCTGTAGATGTCTGCCTTTATGACTTCTCGCTGGTGGCTTCACGCATCATTATACCTTCATCTCAGCATACCTCCCCGTCGCTCTCCACTCGCGGTTGCTCGCCAATGCGCATAATCTGACGGAGTCATGACCTCCTCTGACATGGTTACTCTTCCATTGCCTCCCACCCTCAGATAGGCCTCACAGCACAACTGCAGACTTGAGGGTCCAAATCACACTGGGGTGATCGTTACTCCTGCAAACTTCTTGGTTACTGCTTGTACTCCAGTGGCGTTCGGGAGTGCGGCCAACCGGTTGCCGGTAGCTCCTGTTCCTGTGGGAGTAGCCTGTGAGAATCTATTTTGGGAGTAGATGGATTTGAGATGAGATACAGGCACGCCTTGTCACACTGTTTGTATAGTTCTGATTGTGTCATAGATACTTAGAGGGTGTTGGGGTGACCCGTTCAGCCTTCCTGTGGAACAAGTGCTTTTAATGTGAACTGTATAGGATAAGCGTAACATGGGAGAATAAGAGAGAGTTGTTGCAAAAAATGAGTCTGACCCATCTGACTCCAAACCTTCTCCACGGTTACTACACATGTTTGGACTCACGGACATTATCCAAGACTGTGCTCTTCTGAAATTGAGACAGGATAACCATTATGAAGTTAAATAAAAAAATGAATTGGAGTGAACTTCTCAGAAAGCTATTCATATCCTCAGGCGCGGACCAGTGATTTGTCTCCTCCTAGGCGCCAGCAATCCCCCTTTCCTAGTCATTCTGCAAAAGAGAAACTTATCTCAGCGTGGAGCTAACAGGCGCCTAGTTCCAACTCTGTAGCAGAGCTGCAATGGGGAACTGGCGAAAGAACTAATCCATTCGAAGGATCCCTATACAATGTGGCCTGTGGGAGCATAGGTAAATATGGCTCTCTCTTCCCAGCTCAGTTTCATTTTGTTCAAAGCTTTAGGGAGGATAGTAGTGTCTCTCATCCTCACTTGTACCCTTTGCTCTTCGGCTGAGAGATGGTTTTTCTTCAGCTGTTCCTTCCTCCAGAGAGCTTCTTGTTACCTGAAAGGGATGCCGCAGTACTCCAGGCATGATATTAATCGGAAAATGCCAGAAAGTTAAAGTGCACAGGAGCCATACTTCAGCTGTATGCGGGTTTTCTCAACTGCCCTTTCTAGAGTATAGCCATCAACACGCACACAAGTCTCTGTGCCATCTCCCCCAACAACTGCTCTAGTAACCTACTTGGTCAGTGTGTTACCTCTAACCCACTCCATCTATAGCAACTCATTCTAAGCAAAGTAGTGTCCCCAAAAAGAACACATTGGTTTACCTACCCATGACGGAATATCTGAATTGAAAGACCCCCTAGTGACTTTGAATATACTCTCAGTATCATGCCATTATCAGGTGTTAAAGATAGCTCTCTCCCCAGGCACTTAAATGTCCTTCTCCTAATATTCTTGGATAGTACCTGTTGCCCCGCATTACCACCAAGTGATATAGAACGAACGGGGATGCTTCATACCACTTGGGATGACGTGGTATTCGATTCCCTATTTCCCCCGAAGCTCACGAATTTATCCCCCAAGAACCCGCTCCTTGTTAGTTCACTCCCTCTAATCTGGGGAGGCTTGGAGAGGTAATTTTAGCAAGCATATTGTGCCTTTAAACGGCATATCTCTGCTGACTTTACAGTGATTATCAGCATACCAAGTAACATCCCTCTATTTTAGGACAGTAAACTACCCCTCTCCTGAATTATCAGGTTGCTTTTATAAGAGGTGCTTGAGAGTATTTTTATGAGGATTAGTACCGAGATTAGAGAAAAGGTAAGAAAGAATAGGAGAAGTGACAGTCTGTAAAAATCAGAGGATGGAAGATTAAGCTATAGTACACCGAAGCTTTCCTGTGGTAATGATATATAAAAGAGTTATTTAAATCAATCTATCGTGTATAGAAAGATACCTCTGCTTTGCCATCTTTCTATGTGAAATTCACTCCATGCTACTCTAGTCTGTTCAATGCGTTACAAATAGAATAAACCAGCCCGAGGAAATTAAAAATCATCTTAGAATGGTGAAAAAATTTGCAGAGCTAAAACAAAAGACTAACGTTATGTTGCGATTGGTCCATCTTAGCCTTGT
>NC_133769.1:369536681-369600879 GCF_003597395.2 Chelonoidis abingdonii | reverse complement strand
GTACACAACACACTGTTAGAACATCAAGGGGAAGATAAAATCATGCAGTGCTTCACCTCTGTGGGTTGGTGGCCGTGCATGAAAGCACATCTGTTTCCCTGTGCAAACCCCACAATTGGCGTCCGAAGGCCGGAGATACACCAGGGGAGGCTGAGCCTGTCCTGGCATTTTATATCCACCACTTAAGGTTCTCAATATTCAGTTAGCTTTTCTTTTGGCTGACTCGGTACATTGAGCAGAGGTTTTCCGAGAACTATCCACAATGACTCCAAGATCTCTTTTTTGAGCGGTAACAGCTAATTTGGAACCATCATTTTGTATTTATGGTTGGAATTATATTTTTCCAGGATGAATTACTTTGCATTTGTTCCCCTAGCCACCAAGTTTTCTGAGATCCCTTTGTAACTCATCGCAGGCTATTTTGGAGTTAATCATATTGAATAATATCATCTCATGTGAAAATTTTGCCACCTCATCTTTTACCCCTTATTCCAGATCATTTATGAATATGTGGAACCGCAGTGGTCCCAGTACAGATCCCTGTTGGACATCATGAGCTACCTCTCTCTATTCTGAAAACTGACTATTTATTCCTACTCTTTGTTTCCTATCTTTTAACCAGTTATAGAGCCAGGAGAAAACCTTCCTTCTTATCCCATGACTGCTTACATTTCTTAAGAGCCTTTGTTGGGGGACCTTGACAACTACTATCTGAAAGTTCAAGTATAATATATGCCCTAGATCACCCTTGTCCACCTTTGTTGACCTGCTCAAAGAATTATAATTGTCTGATGAGGCATAATTCCCCTTTGCAAAAGCTGTGTTGATACTTCCACAAAAAATCATGTCCATCCATATGTCTGATTATTCTGTTCTTTATTATAGTTTCAATCAGTTTGCCTTGTACTGAAGTTAGGATTACAGGCCTGTAATTGCTGGGATCACCTCTGGAGCCTTTTTTAATAGTCAGTATCATATTAGCTATTTGTTAGTCATCTGGTACAGAAGCTGATTTAAGTGATAGATTACACACCACAGTTAGTTCTGCAATTTGATATTTGAGTTCTTGCAGAACTCTTGGGTGAATATCAGCTAAGCTACCTGAATGTTTTATTCCTAATCACTCAAGGACAAACAGAAGAGAACAGCCAATTTCCCAGTTTCCCAGGCTTGCACTCTTAGTGGAGAATAAACCCAGATTTATACAATCTTGCACTACAGATAGATCTGTACCCTGCAAACTCATTAATATAGGTCACTTTCTACTCAACGTGGCATAGATGGGCAGTGGTCTTTGTTTACAGAGCTGAGACTTTCAATTCCCAAGAGAAACTGGAGGCTTTTCATCTGCCTTTCCCTCATAACATAATGAAGGTTGCACTGACGGAGGCTATGGCTGCACTCTGGGTATAGAAAGGTTAGTACCACCTGACCAGTCTACGACTGGGGTATTGTGTCCATCAGCTACTCTAACCAGCCTTCCCATCTCTGGGCAGCCCCCTCCACCCTGTACAAGGCCCCTTTCTCAGATATTGCAGGCTGTGGCTACTGTGACAGGCCCTGGTAGCATATCTCTGATGAACCTGTGCTAGCCAGGAGCTGGAGGAGGTCCTAGAGCAGTTGTGGAGGCAGAGGGACTGTGAGTGGGAGGCCTAGATACCAGTGGATCACTGAGATCTGTACCTAACTTTGGGGATCCTGGATCCTAGAGCAACCTGTTATGGGTCAGGGGGAATTGCAGGACTGGAAGGGACTTCAAGAGGTCATCAAGTCCAGACTCCTGTGATCATGGAAAATCTAAGTATTATCTAGACCGTTCCTGAAAGGTGTATGTCTAAGCTCTTAAAAATTGCACTGATGGAGATTCTACAACCTCCCTGGGCAATCTATTTCAGCACTTCACCACCACAATAGAGAGGATTGATATCCTACTGGAATGATCCAAGGAAATTTCCAAGTGTGCAGCATTGTAGACTCTCCCTTTCCTAGCTTGCACTCTCAGTGTGTCATGCAGGACAGGGGGCTGTATGGGAGAAATCTGATCCTCTATTATTGATTATTATTATTACTATTATTTATTTCAGCGAGATCACAGCTGTGACAGCATCACTGTTACTGCTCAGCTGCCCCCGAGGTAGCCATGTGACTAATCAGAACAATATGAACAGGTGATGAGAAGCCCAGATTCCAGGAATAGAGCCTGCAGCAGGTCTGGCGTGCTGCAGTCCCATTGGTAGCATCACTGCACATCCCCTGTGATTTCGCCGCCTGCAGTTTGCCATTGGCCGTGACTGGGGTTTAAAGCAGGTGCACACAAACCAAGCATCTGAGGTTCCCTGATGGCCAAGTGGCCCCAAGGAATGTCCAGACATGCTTCATAAAGGCAGCTGCCTTCCTATCTGAACAGATACTGCCTGCTGCCTGTGCAACCCGTCTGATGACTACTTGTCCTTTAGGGGTGAGGACCTCTGGTGTCAGCAGCTCCTCGTAGCAGGAATTGGGTACGTTGGCAGGTTTCATTATCGTTTAAGATGAAAAGTGAAGGGTAAAGGCTGCGAGCTGTTTTCATTTTCAGATTTCTGTGCAGTGGCAGAGGACTGAGCTGGGCTGTTGGGGGTGACTTAGTGAAGGGCTGGTAGCACTGGGGAGCTTGGGAACCCTCCCCTCCATCTGCCATGCTCCTCAGGGGGTTATTGAAAGCAGCACACAAATCTGACATTCAAAGCGAGCTTGGGAGTGTTAAAAAACTGCATTTCCCAAATGAGGTTTTCTCAGTGGGTCCCATTTCTGGAGGTGCAAGTCCCATTTCTGGAGGTGCAATGTACTCTGGGCCCGATCCTGACAGGGGCTGAGTGAAAGGAGACCCTCAGAAATATCAGTTAATAATTCAAAAATTGCCACAGATTTATTCAGGGCCACCCAGAGGATTCGGGGGGCCTGGGGTCTTTGGCAGTGGGGCCCCCGCTGCTGAATTGTCACTGAAGACCCAGAGTGGAAGGATGTCCCGCTGCTGAATTGCTGCCGAAGACCTGGCAGTTCAGTGGCGGGTCCCAGGGTTGACGAGCCCCCGGCTGTGGGTCTTCAGGGCACTTTGACGGCGAGTCTCAGAGCAGATGCACTCCCTGCCGCTGAAGATCCAGAGCGAAAGAAGCTCTAGGGGTCCGGGCCACACGAGAGTTTTCCGGGGCCCCGAGAGCGAGTGAAGGACACCACTCTAGGGGCCCCAAAAAACTCTTGTGAGGGCCACTGCGGGGCCTGGGGCAAATTTCCCCACTTGCGTCCCCTCTGGGCGGCCCTGGGTTTATTTGCTCCTGGAAATTTAATCAGCAAATGCCTTTTCAAAGGTTTTATTGCTGGGTTGATTATGAACACAGGTATTCAGAGCTGCATTGCTCTGTGATAACTGATCAGATAGGGGATATTTCTGTTTCCTGAATGGCTGAGGAGGGCTTTAGCATCTCTGCTCTGTAGATACCACTAAAAGTTACAGGACTAACTGTATCGCACCCCCGTCCCTAGTCTCTGAGTGCAAGATGTCAGGGAAAGTAATCTTCCCTCTCATGGGGTAGAATCTCACAGTCCTCCCACCCTCAGACTGAGTCCTGCGGTTCTCCCCTTTGGGAACCTGGGACAAGTGGTGAGACAAGTGACCAGCCAGGCTTCTTAAATCAAACTATTCTTTAATCTGAACAGTGGGAATAAAGCGAAACATGGGAGAATTAAAGGGTTTTCAAACAACAGTCTGTACACGTCTCTGACCCCAAGCCCTCCCACTCTGACAGGGACCCAGGCAGGGCAAGGCCTTCAGACATACCCAGAGGTGTCTGTGACTGTCAGTGTGAAGAGCTTCTCACAGCATCTGACCCACCTCTGCACAGACTCCCAGCTCTGGCAAATCAAGCTGTGCGATGTGGCTGGAGCCCACAAATAGGCTCTTCCCAGGTTAAAGCTCCAGTGTTGTTTCTCAACCTTCCTGGGGTGGTTACTGAGCCATGGCTTTTCCTGAGCTGTTGCTTCCCTTCCTGCTTGTTTCCCAGCAGCCTGCTATTGAACTAAGTAGAGCCACAATGGTTGCAGCCAATATGGCCATAACATTAGCATCTGAATAGTTAACCCAATGTAGCTCTACAGCAAAGAGCCCAACAAGTGGGTTTAACATACACATTACTTATGGCAGCTCAGCTACATGTCTGACAGTGTGACATTCCCGGGTGCTATGGATGTTATGAATACAAGACGTAGATGGAGAGAGAGAGAGAGAGAAAGAGAGAGAAAAAGACTAGTTTCCTGTGTGAAATGAAGTTCCATTCCTATGATTACTGATGCATTTGACTTTGAAATCCACTTCCTGCAAACCCTCCTTGTGTGCTGGGGTTACTCTGTACAAGAGAGTGAGAGCTCAGGGAATGAATATTTTCCATACTGATCGCAGTAATAATAAAGAATAATGGAGATATAACCATCTCCTAGAACTGGAAGGGACCCTGGAGGGTCATTGAGTCCAGCCCCCTGCCTTTACTAACAGGAACAAGAACTGATTTTGCACCAGATCCCTAAGTGGCCCCCTCAAGGACTAAACTCACAACACTGGGTTTATCAGGCCAATGCTCAAATCACTGAGCTATCCCCCCTCCCTGTTACCACTCTGGATACAAGCTACAGACTGACAGAACAGAACCTGAGGGGAACCAGTCAGCTGTTAACCGAAGGACAGATGAGCTACTAGACTTTTCTTTGCTGTTCAGGTTCTGAAGCCATCCAGATGACCGACACTATGTTGTAAGTCACTCTCTATCCTGAGAAATCATCTCTGAAAGCAGATCAGAGGGGAAAGAGTGGGCTCACATGTGTGGACTAAAGTAGATGTGTAAATGTTATGCCAACACTTTTCATTGTAATACAAATATTACAAATCAAAATTCCATGACATGCAGATATATGGGAATCCAGCACCAAAGTTGTTGGAATCTCTCCAGGAAGGAAAAGTGGTAAGTTTACTACTTAATGGTTTTAGCTTTCGAAAGTATTTCAGAAGGGCCCCACATACTGTGTGCAATGGTTTGTGTTATTAACTCTGTGTTCAGTGAACAGTTATATGATACTGTCTCCTGGTAACCGACCAAAACCTGTTCCTAACACTTATATTCAGGGCTGTGCACTCAATCACCCTGCAATACCTTTTAAGAAGTCCTAAGAGAACCGAACCGCTGGTCAGTGTTTCAGCAAAGAAGCAAAGAGTAAAGCTGAGGTGCAGGAAAGGGGAGTGTAGTAAAGTAAAAATTATATGTAATTTACACCTATCATCTCGTACATGAGCATGGCTGAAGTAACATGCACCTTCAACTGGATATTAGTGTGAACCTAGTGTTTGCACTATTCACCCATTTGTGATGCCAACCCCTCCCCTGCCAACCTGACTATGTTAGCTTGTAACTTGCCAGATGTCTACAGACCCTTTCATGGGGAGAGATTGCAGGTCCTGTGAGGATAAAATGAAGCCTATAGGATGATGGAACTCCTTGGAGTCAGTCAACTTTGGCCAGACAAAGCACTTTAGCTTCTCTTGGAGGGATTCCTCTAGGTCAGAGTGTATCACTAAGAGTATTCGGTAGAGAAAATTAATAGGAACTGGTTCTGGTTGAATTTACACATGTAAATCTGGAGTGATGCAGTTGAAATCATTATTCCTGAAATAAGAACCTGGCCCTAAGAATTCATCCATCTACTGGAAAGAGACAATGGCATAATATAGAACCTGAGGAGTGGAGAAAATTATCTATATATAAATTAGGCAAGGAAATCATGCATGGTGGTGAATCCCCTCCTGGGGCAGGCAAACCCCCAGCCTCGCCCCTTCCACCCAAGGCCCTGCTCCTTCTACAACCTCCCGCCCCATGAAGCCAGGCCAGCCCCCCACAGCAGCAACAGGTCATGCCCCAGACTAGTGCCACAGGCCTGGAGCACCCCAAGATTTCCAGTCTTCCCTACCACACAGTGTGCAGCGCAGCCCGAGCCTTTCTGGCCCTAGAGCATGGGTGCTCGGCAGCATGCGGACCCAGCCGTGAGCCCAAGCACAAGACCAAGAGCAGCCTGCCTTCCCTTGCCTTCTTATCCTCTTCCCATTATGGAAATACATTAACAAACAGCTTCAATGCAGGACAGATAAATACAATAGCCGTTTTCACTATGCACTTGCATTGTGTTTACACACATGACATGGTACAATGAGTCGCACCTCAAAATGCAGGGCCAGAAAGGTTGTCAGTGGAAAGATCACAATTGTAAAATTGCACAGTGCTCAAGTAGGCTGCCGAATTCCCAACCACAAGATGTCAGTGGGCCCAAAAGCTTAGCAGGTTTCAATCAGGGACTGGATGTTTATATGGATAAGCAGAAAATCCAATTACAGTTGTGAGGACTTAGAAAAGATTTTAGAAGGGCTTTAAACATGCCTAATTTATACTACAATATATGTCTAACTATTGGGCCTTGGGGAGAAACATTCCTGGGGAGCAGGTTATCTTATAGCTGCCTATTTCAGGGCTTCTTTCACCTTCTTATGAACCATCTGCTACTGGGCATTTGATTCGAGGCCAGATGGACTACAGGTCTCATCTAGTGTGGCAATGCCTATGTTCCTATGGATGGTGTAAATCCAAGACCATGCTTTAGCTTATCTTCCTTAACCTCCTGGGAGTCTCTTGCACTGAGATCAGAAAGATATCTCATTAAATATCATCTAGTCTCATGGGTTTTTTTCCTTTCAGGAAGGATATTTCAAAACTCCCTGGACTTGCCCAGTACATTATGACAGCTGTCAATGACACCAAATTCAACTCTGCAGTGTTCCTTCTCACTGGGATACCTGGGCAGGAAGACATCCATCTCTGGATCTCTAGCCTCTTCTGCTTAGTATATGTTATTTCAATAGTAGGAAATTCAGTCATTCTGTTCATTGTAAAAACAGATCCAAGCCTCCATGAGCCCATGTACATTTTCCTTTCCATGTTGGCCCTCACAGACCTTGCCTTGTCGATATCCACCATGTCTGCAACACTGGGTATATTCTTGTTTAACACTAGGGAGATCAGTCTGGATGCTTGTTTTGCCCAGCTGTTCTTCATTCACTCACTTTCATTCATTGAATCATCAGTACTCCTGTTGATGGCCTTTGATCGCTTTGTTGCTATCTGTAACCCACTGAGATATGCTTCTATCTTAACCCTACCAAGAATTGGAAAGATGGGACTGGTGTTTGTGCTAAGAGGGGTGTCTTTAATATTCCCACTGCCCTTTCTCCTTAAACGCTTCCGATATTGTCGAGCCAATGTCCTCTCCCATTGCTACTGCCTGCACCAGGATGTTATTAAGATGGTTTGTTCAGACATCACAGTCAATAGCATCTATGGATTCTTTCTTACAGTGACCGTGGTGGGGTTGGATTCACTGTTCATCTTCCTTTCATACGTTATGATCCTCAAAACAGTACTGAAAGTCACGTCCCATGTGAAGTGCCTTAGGGCTCTGAACACATGTGTCTCCCACCTCTGTGCTGTCTTCCTCTTCTACACACCACGGATTGCCTTGGGTCTGATACACGGATATTGCAAGAGCTCTCCTCCATTGCTCAATCTTTTCCTGGGCTACATCTGTCTGTTTGTCCCACCACTTATGAACCCAATAGTTTACAGTGTGAAAAGCCAACACCTTTCTGCGAGGATAATCAGGGTGTTCATCAAGTGAAGGGTCAGTTCATTACTTAGCTCCAGCTCTAGTGACATGAGAGATGAAAAACATGAGCCACAACCACCTATTCTATTCAGGACCTTACATCCAAGATGATGAGATCTAGTGAACTCCACTCTGTAAAGAGAGGTTCAGACATGGTATAAGGCCTGGAAGAATGGGAGAGGGGGTAGTGAGGTAGGCTAGCACATTGGGGAAGGAGACCAAGGCAGGTAGCAGCTTTTACAATGTGTCTGCGTTTATGGAGAGCCACTGGACCAATGTGATATTTTCTTATAAAGAGCTGTATTGGTGCCTGCTCTGACCTCAGAATTCCTCTTGATAGAGTCAATAAAGAGAAGGGACGTGGATGTTGTTTCCCATTATACCTGACCTGTCACCGTTCTGTCTCTGGTTAAACATCCATGAGCCAGGGAAATAGCTGAGAGCTGTTCTGCAGTTCCAGTCCTCGCGCTTCCTGAGCACTCTGGGTAATGCGTGATCCATGGGACTGCATCAGCTGTGCTCAGGAGCTACTTAAGTGACACAATCACCCCCCTTCCCCTCTGCCATCAGCCAGGTGCACATGACTGAGTTGAGTCAGAGACACGATTAAAGCAGGAGCCCCAGGTGCAGTCATTTAGGCAGTTCCTCTTCCATTGATGGCTTTGCACTGCCCACCTGATGAGTCCACCCCCATCTGACTGTAATGCCACTGAGAAAGAGCAGTGCTGCACGTGTTATTAGGAAATGGAGAAACTTGTGAATGATGGAGCCTATACAGGATGGATGGGCTCCACCTATGGCATAATGGAACCAGATTGCTGGTGCTTCACATTAAGTAACTTGTAGAGCAGTTTTTAAACTAACAACTGAAAGAAAGCTGACAGGTGCAGAGGAGCATGTCGTTTGGACAACGACATCTGTTAGGGAGAATAGACTAATGGAAATTCTCTTTGTCCTGGCAAGGAGGAGAGGATGGATGATGATAAAATACAGGTAGGATCTGTTGAAAAACAGTCAAATGAAAAAAAAATTCCCATTACATTACATCATGTAATTCAGAAAGCTAAATAATAACATGGCTGAACTAGAGCGCCTCATATTAAATGAGGCTATAGATATACTAGCCATCACAGAAACTTGTTGGAATAAGGATGATCAATGAGACACAGTGATACCAGGGTACAAAATATATTGAAAGAATAGAACAGTTCATGCTGGTGGGGGAGTGGCACTATATGTGAAAGGAAGTGTACAATCAAATGAAATAAAAATCGTAAATGAACCAAACTGTACCATAGAGTCTCTATGGGTGGACATTCTGTACTCTAATAATAAGAATATAGCAGTAGGGATATATTAGCGACCATCTACTCAGGATGGTGATAGTGACTCTGAAATGCTCAGGGAGATAAAATAGGGTATTAACAAAAATCAAAAATAATAATGGGGAATTTCTACTGTCCCCATATCGACTCGGTACATGTAATTTCAGGATGGGATGCAGAGACAATTTCTTGACACCATAAATGACGGCTTCTTGGAGCAGCTAGTCCTGGAACCCACAAGATGTTGTGAAGGCCAAGTCTATAACAGGGTCCAAAAAAGAACTACATCAATTCACTGAGGACAGGTCCCTCAATGACTATTAACCAGGATGGACAGGGATGGTGTTCTTAGCCTTAGTTTGCCAGAAGCTGGGCATGAGCGAGTGGTTACCTTACATGAATGGGCTGGGCTGGCTAGGAGCTAGCTGTGCTTCTGTGGGGAGCTGAGTCCCATTTCCACCCCTTTGCATGCTAGGGCAGCACAAACTGAGGGGACAAAGAGGGAACTCTATTCTTGCTGTATGTCAGCCTCATTCACTACAAACCTTTGGAACGTATTTATTTCCTCACTCACCTCTTTGAGCAGGGAAGGGCTATATTCCACCTGTACAGAAGGCCACTGGGGTCAGACCAAAAGGTCCATTAGCCCAGTATCCTTGTCTTCAGACAGTGGCTAGTGCCAGGTCCCCAAGGGAATGAACACGAACAGGGAATCATCAAGTGAGCATCCCCTCTGGTATCGGCAACAGAAGTGGATCACTTGATGATTCCCTGTTCTGTTCATTCCCTCTGGGGCACTTGGCACTAGCCACTGTCTGAAGACAGGATACTGGGCTAGATGGACCTTTGGTCTGACCCAGTATGGCTTCTGTAGAGGTGGATAATAGCCCTGCCCTGCCTCACAGAGGTGGTGAGAAGATAAATACCTTCCAAAAGTTATGTGTGAATGAGGGACTGACATACAAGAGTCCTGGTAAGAGACTCAGAGCCAGATTCCCTCTTTATCCCCTCAGTTTGTGCTGCCCTAGCAATGCAAAGGGGTGGAAATGGGACTCAGCTCCCGCACAGAAGGACAGCTAGCTCCTAGCCCAGCCCAGCCCATTCATGTAAGGTAACCACCTTTTCCAAAGGAAAAAGCAGGACATATGCAGAAGCTCCATTCCCTCTGTGACCACCAACTATGCCCCTCTTCTTCTTTGAGGCCCCCTCTCTGCCCCATCCCTTCCCCCAACACCCCACTCCTGCTCCTCCTTTTTACCTGAGACTCCACCCTCTCTTCTGGAGAAAAGCCAGAGCTGGGCCATAGTAAGGGCTGCTCAGGGATCCAGATGCATTGCAAGGAGCCCCACGGTTATTTTTTAACAACTTTTCCTAATGCTTTTTTTCTGATCGTTAATAAACCTGTTTTTTCAGGGAGGCTGGGGTGACTGTATAGTGCTGGTCACGAGCACCGGAAGGGAAGAAACAGAGGAATGCTGCCAGATGTGCATGGTGAGAAGCATTTAACATAGATGAGGTATTGTTCCCAGTTCAAAGAGTGGAACAATTATGAGATTCCCACAGAGACTATCAATCCATCGTTGAGTTCCTTTCAATATTCACAATAGCAACTTCTTCAAGTTGCAGCCAAGACAATGATTCATAGAATCATAAAATTAAAGGCCAGAAGTAGCGAATAGATTATCTAATCCAGAGGTTTTCAAACAGGGAGGGTCAGGACCCCCTTGGGAGGTGCAGAATGTATTCGTAGAGGGGAGATGTAACAAGCTTTAGGAAAATGACCTTCCTGTGCACATCAGGTGTGATGATGATTTTTAAATTAGGCTCCAGATGTGTTACTGGCAATACAGGCCTAACTTCAGCACCAAGCAAATTGGATCAAACTCTAGTAAAGAGCAGAATTATCAGCCACATAGATGAACATGATTTGTTGGGGTAGAATCAGCACAGCTATTCAAAAGGAAATCATGCCTCACCATTCTGTTAGAATGCTTCGAGGGGGGAACAAACATGTGGTCAAAAGTGATCCATGGCAAATAGTGTACTTGGATTTCAGAAAGCCTTTGACAAGTTCCATCACCAAAGGCTCTTAAGAAAAGTAAGTTGTCATGGGGTAAGAAGGAAAGTTCTGTCCTGGATCAGTAACTGGTTAAAAGTTAGGAAACAAAATGGTAAATTTTCTGAAGGGAGAGAGGTAAATAGTAGTGTCCCCCAGGGGTCAGTAGTGGCACAATTTCTATTCAACATATTCATAAATGATCTGAAAAAAGACTGATACAGCGAGGTGGCAAAATTTGCAGATGATGCAAAATTACTCAAGATAGTGAAGTCCAAAGCAGACTGCAAAGAGTTACAAAGGGATCTCACAAAACTTTGTAACTGGGCAGAAAAAGGGCAGATAAAAGTCAGTGTTTGTGGAAGATGAGGAGGGGGGAAGCAGTCTTTTATGGCCACCCAGCCAGTCACTTAGCTATAGAAATCCTTCTTAGTAGTGGTATTCTATTTGCCTCACCTGTAATGGGTTAAAAAGTCTCACTGAAATGCTTAGGTAAGAGGACGTGAGTAGGCACCTGACCAAAAGAGCCAATAGGAACACTAGAAACTTTTAAAATTGGGAAAAAAACAAAACAAAACAAACCTTCCCCTCTGTGTCTGTGTGATTGTTCTCCCGGCTGGAGAGACAGAACAGCAGATATGCTGTAAGAATCTTGGGCCAGGTATAAAAATTCATCATTTATCCCTAGAATTGCTCATTTGGAACTACATATATATATATATAAATAGGACAGAAAATGTTTAGCTCAACACAAAGAATTTTACCTCTTAATTTTGGGCTTGTGGATTCCTCTGTGCTAACACAGGTACCTTTGTTTTCTTTTGTAACCCTTAAGCTGGAGCCCAGGAAATCCATTCTTGGTGTTTAATCCCTGTCAGTTGCTCCTTTAATATCTAGCAACAGCCTGATTATCCAGATGTGTTTATTTTCTTTTTTTAAAAATAAAAATTGACCTTTTTTAAGACAATGATTGGATTCCTGTGTCTTAGGAGGTAAAGAGGATCTGTGCATGTGTTTTTCAGTTAGCTACTCAGGGGAAGAAAGGGTTCCAGGGTCAGCTGGTGGAAACAGCTGATTTCTTTTTCTTTTCCTTTTCTCGGCTCTTCCCCAGAAGGGAGGTGAAAGAGCTTGAGGGTGCCCCACAGGAAAGAATTCCCATGTGCGTCTACCTGAGCTCTCAAAAATGTTCTGCACTTGGGTGGTGGGAACACTACTACCCAAAGCCAGAGGCCTATGTAACCTTGGGAATTTAATACAAGCCTGAAGTGGCAAGTATTATTCTTTAGAGTCCTTGCGGGCTCCTATCTTCTGCACTCAAAGTGCCAGAGTGGGGAATCAGCTTTGACTGTGTTGATAAGTGCAAAGTAATGCACATTGGAAAACATCATCCCAACTAAACATACAAAATGATGGCTCCGCGTTAGCTCTTACCACTCAAGAAAGAGATCTTGGAGTCATTGTGGATAGTTCTCTGACAGCTTCTGCTCAATGTGTCGCAACAATCAAAAAATGAAGAGAATGTTTGGAACCATTCAGAAAGTCATAAATAAATAGACAGAAAATATATTGCCTCTATATAAATCCATGAGGTTCCCACACCTTAAATACTGTGTGCAGTTCTTGTGGCCCCATCTTAAAAAAAATTCATTTGAATTAGCAAAAGGACAGAGAGGAATAACAAAAACTATGTAGAGGTATGGAACAGCTAGCAGAAAAAGAGAGATTAAAATGATCAGGACTGTTCAGCTGGGAAAAGAGATGGCAAAGGTAGATGTCTACAAAATCATGGATGATGTGGAGGAAGTAAGCATGGAAGTGCTATCTACCCCTTCACAAGAGCCAGGAGTAACTCATGAATTTAATAGGCTGCAGGTTTCAAACAAAGAAAAGAAAGCACTTTTTCACACAATGCACAGCCTGTGGAGCTCATTGCCATGAGGCGTTATGAAACTATAACTGATCCCAAAAGAATTAGTTAAGTTCCTGGAGGTCCATAAATAGCAATTAGCCAAGATAGTCAGGGGCTCTAGATGTCTCTAAACCTCTGCTCATGAGGTGCTCCCTCTGTTATACAGCTGCCATAGCCCCACCCTAGCAGACATCCAGGGGCTGCTCTGTTTGGGAGGCCGATGGAGGCTAGTGCTGCCACCTAGGGGTGTGGTCCAGTAACATGAGTGATAGAGGCCCATGCTCGGAGTTAGAGCTGGTCTGAAAAAAGAGCTGTTCTCCTCCATGAAAAATATTGACCCAAATTAAATTGTTTCCCTTTTTATCGATTTCTGGGGGGTGAGGATGAGATTTCATAGAAAGCAGCTAATTTTTCTCTGAGTGCTAAGTTGTCATGGTGATGCCCAGATGTAGCTGCCTGGATGCCAGTTATCCCATCTCTGTGTAGTCCCCTCCACACTGTACAACACCTGCTTCAGTCGATCTTGCAGGCAGCAGCTACTGTTAAAGGTCCTAGTAGAAATTTTCTGATGAACCTGTGTTAGCAGGGAGCTGGAGAGGGTCCTAGAGCAGTTGTGGAGGCCCAGGATTGTGGTTGGGTGGGTCTAGCTACCAGTGGATCACTGAGATCTGTGCATAACTATGGGGATCCCTGGATCCTGGGTCCCCCTTTTCAGTCCTTGGGCAGAAGGGAAGGGAACCCCACTCCTGGGATGATGCGAGGGAAATTCCCAGGTAGGAAGCCATGTGGAATCTCTCCTTCCTGGCCTGCATCCTGGGTTTGTAACTCAGGAAAGGGGGCTGCCAGGGAGAAATATGGTCTCCTATTATTATTAATATTCTATTTTATTTCAGCAAGATCACAGCGATGACAGCATCATTGTTACCACTCGGCCACCCACGAGGTAGCCCAGTGCATAATCAGAACCATACATGCAGTGATGAGAAGCCCGGCCTCCAAAAATAGAGCCTTTGGGAGGGCTTCCACTGCAGTCCAGTTGGGTAACATCTCCAGGCATCCCCTGTGATTTGGCCTCCTGCACTTTACCATTGGCCATGATGGGACTCAAAGCTGGTGCACACTAAGCTAAGCAGCAGAGATTCCCTGATGGCTGAGTGAACCCCAGGGGAATGTGCAAACATGCTTCATAAAGACACTTGCCTCCTATCTGAACAGATACTGACTGATGCCTGTGCAACATGGCAGATGATTCCTTCTCCCTTTGAGTGAAGACCCCTGGTGTCAGCAGCTCCCCTTCTAGCAGGAATTGGGTAAGTTGGCAGGTTTCACAATCTCTAAAATGTGAAGTGAAGGGGAATTGGCTGCAAGCTGTTTATATGTGCAGATGTTCTGAGCAGCGGCAGAGGACTCATCTGGGCTATCGAGGTGACTCAGGGATGCAGCTGGAGGGCAGGCAGCACTACATTGCTTGAGAGCCCCTCCCCTACATCTGCCCACACTCCAGGCTGGGATAGTCAAGCTACACAGAAATCTGACACTCAAAGCAAACTCGGAGTGTTAAAACTCCAGTGTCCCAAGTCAGGATTTGTCTAGGAGTCACATTTGTAGAGGTGCCGTGTGCTCTGACCCGATCCTGCCAGGGGCTGTCCAAAAGGAGACCTCACGGAATCTCAGATGAGACCCCACGGAATTCAGAACCTGGTCCTAAAAGTGCTGCCAAGAGGCAGTGACATAATTCGGACTGTCAAGAGTGGAGAAAATATACTATGAGTCTCTGAAACACGTTTATAAATAGTTTTAACTCAGGACAGATCAATACAATGTCATTTTCACCATGCACTTACCATGTGTTTCTACACATGTCATGATATAATAGGCCACACTCAGAAGTGGAGGGCTAGAAAGTGAGTCTGCATGAAGGTCACAACTGTAAAATCACACAGTGCTTAAGTAGATCTCAATGGGGCCAAGAGATGAGCAGGATTCAAAGAGGGATGGATTTTTATAAGACGTACCACTGAGACTTTTTTTTAAAAAGTTTTGGATGGGCTCTAAACCTTGATTTGCACCACAAAATATGACTATGTAGTGGGTTTCTGGGGAAACTTTCCCTGGGAGAAAGTTATCTCAGAGTTGCCTATTGCAGGGCTTCTTTCACCTTCCACTGAAACAAATGTAGCTGCCACTGGATACTGGGATATATAGACAACAGAGCTGATCTAGTCTGGCAGTGACTGTCTTCCTATCAATGTAAATCAAAGACTATATTTTTGCTGATCTTCCTTGAGCCCTTGGGAATCTCTAGACTTGCAGGGAGAGCAGAAAGATGTCTAGTTAAATATCATCTTGTCTCCTGTTCTTGTTCCTTTCAGGCTTTGGGAGGGAAGAAGCAGAGCAGGGGCAGGGCCTTGGTTGAAGAGGTGGGGCAAGGGGTGTTGCCTTGGGGGTTAAGTTACCAGCAATTTGAAAACTGTCAATTCAGTGTGTTGTACACAGAACAGTTCCCCAGTTGTTACACTAAACACTATTCGTTCTTAAAACAGCACAGAAAAGTCAAAAAAGTCTGACCATCCAGTATGTGATCCAGCGAACAGGGTTCAGCACCATGTCACAAGCCAGCTCTGTGCAGAGCTCGGGCTTAGAGCCAGAGCACCAGGAGAAAACATTAGATCCCTTTATGAGTAAAAAGCCAGAGCAGCCTGTCCCGGATCCGTTTGGTCCTCACACCAAAAATGATGGGATTTAGCACGGGGGGCACCAGCAGGCACACATTAATGAAGAGAATATGGAAATGCAGGGGCACATGGTGGCCAAACCGATATGTGAGGACAGAGAAGAGACCTGGGATGTAAAAGGCTAAAATGGCACAGAGGTGGGAGCCACAGGTCCCAAATGTCTTGAGCCGGGCGTCCTTTGTGGGGAGGCTGAAGATGGCCCTGAGGATCTGGGTATAGGCCATGGCAATAAAAAAAACATCTACAGTGATGACCAAATTTGCCACAGTGAGGCCATAGTAACTACTGATGCGGATGTCAGCACAGGCAGATTCACCACAGCTATGTGCGCGCAGCATGTGTGGGGGATGATGTTGGTTCTGCAATATGGCTACTGCCTTGCTAGCAAGGGACAGGGCAGTGCGAGCATGCTCCCACGCAACATCACAGCCAGGCCGATCTTGGCCACCATGGGGTTTCTTAGGGTGGTGGAATGTCTCAGTGGATCACAGATGGCCACATAGCGATCAAAAGCCATGTCCAGAGGTGCGGTAGCTATTTCTGAGAAGCTCTTCAGACTGACACTCACAGACACTGCTCGAGAAATCTGAAGGCCCTCGGCCTGCTTGGATCCCCATCAGAGTTTCAGGGCTTGGGATCAGATACATGTACAGACAGTTCTTTGAAAACCCTGCTATTCTCCCGTGTTACATTTTCTTCCTACTCTTCAGTTTAAACAGTATTTTGGTTCAAGAAGGCTGGCTGGTCACTCGTCTCACCACTAATCACAGACTCCTAGAGGGAAGAGCCACAGGTGCCAAACCCAGTGGGACCTGCTCAGTAAGCATTGCTGACCTGCAATGTGCGGTAGCCCGAGGCCCAGACTGAGGGAGGAAGGACTGCAGGATTTGGAAACCAGGGATGGGGCAGAGATGCCGGTAGCCCTGTAACTCTACAGGGCTGAGATTCTACAGCACTCAACCAAATCAGAAAACAGAAACAACCCTTATTGGACCTGGTACCACACAGCAACGCATCTCTGAATTCCTGCATCCACAATCAAGTCAGAGAATAAAATAATTGAAAATACATTTTGCTGATTAAAATTTCCAGAGACAAATAATCCCGAGGTGATTGGAACTAGTCACTGATATTCCATTGGGTCTCCTCTTGCTCAGCCCCTGGCAGAATCGGACCGAGAGCACAGGGCACTGGAAGAAAAGGGATTGCTGAGACATCCTGACTGGGCATCGTGGTTTTAACATGTTGAGGTCGGTTCAAATCTCAGATTTCTGTGTAACTTATGAACAACCCACGATGCAGCAATGGGCAGATGTAGGAGAGGGATTCCCAATCTATCTAGCTTTCCCTTCTATCCAGCCCTGTCACTGAGTCACCCTGGGCAGCCCAGCTGAGTCCTCTGCCGCTGCAGAGAACATCTGCAAATGAAATCAGCTTGCAGCCTTCCCTTCAACTGGTTCACATTTTAAAGATAGTGAACCTGCCAACCATACCCGATTCCCGCTAGACAGGGAGCTGCTGACATGAGAAAATTTTCACCCTAAATGACAAAGAGTCATCAGAGAGGTTGCACAGGCAACAGACAGTATCTGTTCAGATAGGGAGGCAGCTGTCTTTATGAAGCATGCCTGCACATTCCCTGGGGGCCATTTGCCACTAGGGTAATGTCAGCTGCTTAACTTAGTGTTGCATCGGCTTTAACGCAACCCTCACAGCCAGTGGCAACTGCAGGAGACCAATTCACCGAAGGACGAAGGTGATGCTACCAAACTGGACTTGCAGCACCAGCCCTGGCTGCAGGTTCTATTCCTGGAATCGGGGCTTGTCAACACTGTTCGTATGGTTCTGATTATTCACATACCTACCTTGGGGGCTGTGATGGTAATGATGAAAATGCTGTCAAAGCTGTGAGCTTTGCCTAAAAATAACATGTCTAGAATAAGAATAAGAAATGGAAAGTGAGACTCCATAAGACTCCCTTATGGATTCCTTGGATTGTTCCAAGAGGGCAGGTCCTTTCCCTTCTCCCTGAGGCAATGAAAATGGGGACCTAGAATTCAAGGGATCCCCAACGTTTATGCACAGAATCTGAGTGATCCACTTCTGAGCTAGGCCCTCCCACCACCTCTCTGACCTCTTACATCTTTCCCTAGGTCCCTCTCCAGACCTCCCAGCTAGCACAGGTTCATAAAGATGTTGCTACCAGGGCCTGTCACAGGATGTGCCGAAGTGGAGTGCCCCTCTGAAAAAAGTGGCAATGAACTGCTGTTCAGATCAGAAGGCTGGTTACAGCAGCTGATGGACACACATACTGCCAGCTGCAGATTGTCCCTATATCTGCTCTAGTGACGTCATCATAGGACCCAGGAACCACATCAGCCACACCATCAGGGGCTCATTCACTTGCACATCTACTAATGGGATATATGCCATCATGTGCCAGCAATGCCCCTTTGGCCCCTCTGCCATGTACATTGGCCAAAACCGTACAATTCTCTACATGAAAGAATAAATGGAACAAATCAGACATCAGGATAGTAAAATAAAAAAACCAGTAGGAGAACACTTCAGTCTCCTTGGCACTCAATAAAGATTAAAAGTAGCCATCTTCCAACAAAGAAGCTTCAAAATAGACTCCAAAGAGACACCGCAGAGTTGCCAATTCATTGCAACTTAACAGCCATCAATTTCAGCTTGAATAAGGACTGGGAGTGTCTGGCTCGTTACAAAAGCAATTTTCCCTATCTTAGTATTGACATCTCCTCAACAACTATTGGAGTGGGCGACATCCACTCTGAAACTGCATTGGCCTTGTCAGCACTGCTTTCTCCACTTGTAATAAGGGAAGGGGATTCTTTTTCATGTGCCAGTCTATATTTATGCCTGTATCTGTAATTTTCACTCCACACATCTGACGAAGGGAGGACTCTTTTCCACAAAACATATGTCCAAATAATCTGTTAGCCTTTGAGGTGCCACCGGACTCTTCACTGTTTTTGTGGACACAGACTTACATGGCTACCACCTCTGGACACATGAAATATATGGCAGAATATGGGTAAAACAGAATAAGGAGAGCATACATTTCCTCCCTGAAGGAGTTCTGTCACAAATTTAATTAATGCTTTTTTTTAATGAGCATCATCAGCATGGAAGCATGTCCTCCCATGAGAAATGTGTCCCCTCTCCATCTTGAAAATACAAAGCTTCTGGATTCTGGTAAGTTAATTACCCAGTCCTGATTTCACCCAGAGTAGCTTTGATCAGCCTGGGTCCCCTGGGCCCGTCCCCTCCACCATACTTCCAGCCCCCCCTATACACATACTATGCAATGAGGAAGTAGGACGTGGCAGTGGACTGCACCTTGTCCCTGAGACAAGGGACTAGACTTTTGGGTAGCAGGTGGCCACAAAGGCAAGTGTGGCCTAGGCTGCTCCTATACCCCGAGAAGAGGGTGAGAATGGAGTAGTGGGCGCTCCCAGAGGGCAGAGACACAGTCGAGTAGGGAGCAATGCGGGTCCCAAACATCACAGCAGACAACGGGTATGACACATCACCTGCAGAGGGTGCGCCACAGCTGAACAGAGTTAATTCCTGGAGCAGACCAGCGGGAGTTCCAGTGGTGATGAGTCCAAACTCAACAGGAAGGGGTAGGAAATACACACTCCTTTCTCTCCGAGGTAGACAAAAAGCCTTCAGCTGCAGGGCAGTAGCTAAGTCTCACTCCTGCTCCCACCCCCAGCCCCTGGAAGGAATGCAGTTTCGCTCTGCTGCATAACAATGAGAAGACTCCCCCATTTCTTCAGCAGTTCCTAGGATTTACCTTTCCTTCTGGGGTCTCCTTAAATCCTGAGCTACACGGAAGAAATCATTGCCATTAGCACATAAATAGTTATAATTGTTTACTACCTCCACTATACAGCTTCCAAACTCTCTGTTTCTATGTGATTCTAAGCCAAAGACAGAAGGATTTTTCTATCCATCTACTTAGAAAAGCACTGGAATCTGTCCTGGCAGTATATTTCCTTCCTGTACTACATTTCACGTAACACACAGATTTCTGCCCCGTATCTTCCCACCTAAGGTGTTCCCCTGCCATTTAATGCTGGCAGCCTTATGTTGCTTTCAGGCCTTGTAATATAGGCTAAGTTTAGAACCACCCCAATGTGACAAGTGACAGATTCCAGAGGGGCATCTGTGCTCAGGGTGTGCACAGAGTCATTCACATAAGATACCCACACACTGCTAGCTTCCTCCCAGCACAGGGCATTTATTGCTTGTAGTGAGTAGTGGAATTACAATGAGAGCACATTTCTCGGCTCTTCTGTTTTTACAGCGATTTAGGTCCAGGGATTTAGGAATGGTTTTTGGAGATGATGCCCAGACTCCCAGACAAGCCTCTTTCTTCCCAGGAGTTAAAACTTGACACACTTATGTGCTACCAAGTTTAAACCCCTCTCTGTGTGGATTTTTACAATAGATGCCTGTGGTTGCTCAAATCATCAGCTAGAGAAGCCATCTCATCCAGAGTTTTACCTTCTTGTCCCATTATCAAATGTATTTCAGTGCAGCATCTTTACAATTGTTTAAGGGCATGGCGTGAAGCAGCAACATCAAACAACTTCCTTCCAAGCTTGTAACTTTACCCCTTCCCACTAGTCCCAACAAATCTTTCATTTGTTTACGTAGTCCGTACATTACTTATTCCATAGCACCCTTTTTAAAGATTCAAATTTTCTCTATATGTTTAAGGGGTAATTTCTGAATTCACTAGATTCATAGATCTTAGGACTATAGGACTGGAAGGGACCTCGAAGGTCATCGAGTCCAGTCCCCTGCCCTCATGCTGTCTAGACCATCCCTGATAGACATTTATCTAACCTACTCTTAAATATCTCCAGAGATGGAGATTCCACAACCTCCCTAGGCAATTTATTCCAGTGTTTAACTACCCTGACAGTTAGGAACTTTTTCCTAATGTCCAACCTAAATCTCCCTTGCTGCAGTTTAAGCCCATTGCTTCTTGTTCTATCATTAGAGGCTAAGGTGAACAAGTTTTCTCCCTCCTCCTGATGACACCCTTTTAGATACCTGAAAACTGCTATCATGTCCCCTCTCAGTCTTCTCTTTTCCAAACTAAACAAACCCAATTCTTTCAGCCTTCCTTCATAGGTCATGTCTCAAGACCTTTAATCATTCTTGTTGCTCTTCTCTGGACCCTCTCCAATTTCTCCACATCTTTCTTGAAATGCGGTGCCCAGAACTGGACACAATACTCCAGTTGAGGCCTAACCAGCGCAGAGTAGAGCGAAAGAATGACTTCTCGTGTCTTGTTTACAACACACCTGTTAATGCATCCCAGAATCACGTTTGCTGCTTTTTTGCAACAGTATCACACTGTTGACTCATATTTAGCTTGTGGTCCACTATGACCCCTAGATCTCTTTCTGCCATACTCCTTCCTAGACAGTCTCTTCCCATTCTGTATGTGTGAAACTGATTGTTCCTTCCTAAGTGGAGCACTTTGCATTTGTCTTTATTGAACTTCATCCGTTTACCTCAGACCATTTCTCCAATTTGTCCAGATCATTTTGAATTTTGACCCTGTCCTCCAAAGCAGTTGCAATCCCTCCCCAGTTTGGTATCATCTGCAAACTTAATAAGCGTACTTTCTATGCCAACATCTAAGTCGTTGATGAAGATATTGAACAGAGCCGGTCCCAAAACAGACCCCTGCGGAACCCCACTTGTTATACCTTTCCAGCAGGATTGGAGCCATTAATAACTACTCTCTGAGTATGGTTATCCAGCCAGTTATGCACCCACCTTATAGTAGCCCCATCTAAATTGTATTTGCCTAGTTTATCGATAAGGATATCATGCGAGACCGTATCAAATGCCTTACTAAAGTCTAGGTATACCACATCCACCGCTTCTCCCTTATCCACAAGGCTCGTTATCCTATCAAAGAAAGCTATCAGATTGGTTTGACACGATTTGTTCTTTACAAATCCATGCTGGCTATTCCCTATCACCTTACCACCTTCCAAGTGTTTGCAGATGATTTCTTTAATTACTTGCTCCATTATCTTCCCTGGCACAGAAGTTAAACTAACTGGTCTGTAGTTTCCTGGGTTGTTTTTATTTCCCTTTTTATAGATGGGCACTATATTTGCCCTTTTCCAGTCTTCTGGAATCTCTCCCGTCTCCCATGACTTTCCAAAGATAATAGCTAGAGGCTCAGATACCTCCTCTATTAACTCCTTGAGTATTCTAGGATGCATTTCATCAGGCCCTGGATTTGCAGGCATCTAACTTTTCTAAGTGATTTTTAACTTGCTTTTTTTTATTTTATCTTCTAAACCTACCCCCTTCCCATAAGCATTCACTATGTTAGACATTCCTTCAGACTTTCAGTGAAGACCGAAACAAAGAAGTCATTAAGCATCTCTGCCATTTCCAAGTTTCCTGTTACTGTTTCTCCCTCCTCACTGAGCAGTGGGCCTACCCTGTCCTTGGTCTTCCTCTTGCTTCTAATGTATTGATAAAAAGTCTTCTTGTTTCCCTTTATTCCCATAGCTAGTTTGAGCTCATTTTGTGCCTTTGCCTTTCTAATCTTGCCCCTGCATTCCTGTGTTGTTTGCCTATATTCATCCTTTGTAATCTGACCTAGTTTCCATTTTTTATATGACTCCTTTTTTTTTGTAGGTCATGCAAGATCTCGTGGTTAAGCCAAGGTGGTCTTTTGCCACATTTTTCTATCTTTCCTACCCATCGGAATAGCTTGCTTTTGGGCCTTAATAGTGTCCCTTTGAAAAACTGCCAACTCTCCTCAGTTGTTTCCCCTCAGTCTTGATTCCCATGGGACCTTACCTATCAGCTCTCTGAGCTTACCAAAATCCGCCTTCCTGAAATCCATTGTCTCTATTTTGCTGTACTCCCTTCTACCCTTCCTTAGAATTGCAAACTCTATGATTTCATGATCACTTTCACCCAAGCTTCCTTCTACTTTCAAATTCTCAACGAGTTCCTCTCTATTTGTTAAAATCAAGTCTAGAACAGCTTCTCCCCTAGTAGCTTTTTCAACCTTCTGAAATAAAAAGCTGTCTGCAGTGCAGTCCAGGAACTTATCAGATAGTCTGTGCCCCGCTGTGTTATTTTCCCAACATATATCTGGATAGCTGAAGTCCCCCATCCCCACCAAATCTTGGGCTTTGGATGATTTTGTTAGTTGTTCAAAAAAAGCCTTATCCACCGCTTCCACCTGTATTCTGAATACAATAATTTATTGAATATATCCAGAGCTTATCTACTTAACTTTGCAACTAAACAGGGTATATTTTGGTTGTCAGGAATCTTATGAATCACACAACGCCTCTCAAAGATAGTAAAGTATTCAGCAATGTCACCTGCCTTATTATATGCAGGACACAGTGGTTCCTGTTTGTGGATTTTTGCAGAGGTGGGAATCAGTGGAATAGGAGGGCTCTGGTTCTGCTTTGCCATAAAGATCAACTGGTGTTTCTGCTCTCTCTCTTTCACTTCAGTTTTTTGTTGTTTTAGTGTCATAGTCCTAGGGTGACCAGATGTCCTGATTTTATAGGGACAGTCCCGATTTTGGGAACCTTTTCTTATATAGGATCCTATTACCCCCCACCCCCTGTCCCAGTTTTTCACATTTGCTGTCTGGTCACCCTACATAGCCCTTCTGCCTTCAGACTCCTCTCTGGCAGCCTCTCTCTACTTTATCTGCAGAATTTTCATTTTGTTCTTTTTCTACTGCCTGCAATCCAAAGTGCTCCAATTTCACAATTGTTTCACTTTTTTCATTCATCTTCCTTCTTTTCTGCCTCTACTTCCCATTCCTGACATAACCAAACAGAAAATAACTAACTGGTAACCTCTTAAACTGATCTCCATCCTCCAAACATAAAGTCTAACTTAAAATCTCCATATCAGTATACGAAAAGCAAATGTCACTCAGAACAAGTTGTGAATTTCACCTTGTTTGCTGCGCCATTATAGCAGACGTCCGCAGATTGCTACCTGGAACTGGGGCACCACTGAGCCCTCTGGCATAACAGTCCGGGCCCCCTTTCAGAGTGTGTTAATGTGAAAAGCTGCCAACCCCTCCAAGTGCTGCACTCACACAAATATTGACAGACAGGGACACACCCAACTGAGTTATGTGAATGCTTTTGCCAGCCACTCATGAAATAACACTACAGAGGTTTCAGCCAGTTCCCCCTAGATCCCCAGCCTAGGCCTTTAGAGGTATACCATCTTGTCCTTGTCAGATGCCTGACCAGTGCACGTTAATTACCCAGTCCATCCAGTCCAAAGCAGCAGCAGATTTCCTGGGCAGATTTGCCTTTACATTTCAAACAACACATTGTTTTATGTAAATAATTTACATCAGATGTATACATTACAGAAAGATGGATATTAATTGATTATAAGTAACAAGTGTACAGATCAAAGCAGATTACCATAAAGCAAAATTGCTATCTGTGTGCTGTAAATAACACAAGTTTTGAATCAAGCACTGTCTCACCCTGATGGTGCAAACAGTTCTCCATTCTTCCATATACGGGCTGGGTTTTCTGCAACGAGCTCTCCAATCAAAGCCTTTTCCAACTTCATCGTCCTAAACAAAGCCCCCAACGTGGTTAGTGGAAAAGTACAGGCAAAAGATGGAGTCCAGCATCACACAAACTGGTCAGGTGCCCTTGCGTGCTTTCATGAATCATAGCAGGGTCCATTACTCATATTCAGGCTAGAACGTCCACAGGAAAGTCCATCAGGTAGGGATAAGCTTCTTCCATGGTCCATTGTGTTCAGTGATGTGCCATCAACTTGAATAGTCCATTCACAATGTGCTGGGCAGACTGGATGTAAGCTGCCTTGTGGGAGCTACTACAGGAACAAACACATTTGAAATACAGGCACGTTGTCAGTACTGATAACTTCAGATACAAAAGTGATACATGCATACAAATAGGATAATCATATTCCACAAACCACAACTTTCCCCTAGAAACCTGGCATGACATATTTAGTACACAATTTGTTGCAATTACACAACAGTGGTGAATATGGGGGTGTCAGGCTGTGGCTTTGGGGTATAAAGGTTTACAGCAATATATGCATAGAACTCGAGCTCTCTGAGTTCTAATTTTATATTTTATACGAGATATGCATCCCTGTCCTGAAAAGACTGCAATCTGGTCAGTACCACAGGAGAAAAACAAACTGAAGTACAGAGCAATGGAAAATGAAAGAAAGTTTTTCCTGCTACCCATCATATGCACAATATGTGACCCTCTGAAAATGTCCCTCTCACATTCCTTGTTCAGCAAGTGTCACCTGCGCTTTCTCTTTGTCAGACCTCAGCCTCACACACATTACTGCATCAACAATCCTTTTGCCACAGTATCTTGGGAGCCATTCATCCCATCAGTCATCTTCAAGATCTTCATTGCATATCCCAGAAGAATGTAGCCTCCTTGTAAACCAAGCACTTCCCATGTCGATCTATGGGAAGGGGCTTAAGGGGTATGCTTATATATTAGCACAGTCTTGTGTTACCAAAGCTTCTGGTGTCCATTTAATAAGTCGTTGTGTAGTGGCATTCCTCAGTATGCCCAACTTAGAATTTGCTGGTCTTTCATTCTAGTATTGTGTCCCCAGAAAGAAAGCTATCAAAACTTATACAGCTGATAGGGTGGTTGCTGGGTTCAATATATCTTCTCTCCTGATCTTGTGCAGCACCTTGATATGAAGCAGCTTCTGGAGACCACAGGCATGGAAAACATCAGCCCAGAGTTCCTCCGCTTTCTTCAGCCACCTCCATATCACTCCCATCCATGGGAGGTGAAGTGCCCATTGTTCTATAGATCTACAGCTTTGTAGCAAGCCTGCTGCCAGGATGTCCCCACAAAGGCTGTGGAAAAGAACAGGGCAGCAGTTGCTCCTGTTCAAGTACCCACAGCTTTCGAGCAGCCTCCAGATCTTGGAATATGCCGCCTGCCCAATGATCCCTCCAGAAAGTTTCATACTGAGCTGGTTGCAGTTTGCAGCTGCAGGTTGCCTAGGGTTACCAGCTCAGTCCAACGGGAAGGACCAGACACTATTGCTGAAAATTCATCCGGTCCAACCAAGTTGGCAACCCTAAGCTTGCTTGGTGGCCAGGGACTTTGTTTTAGTGTGATTAATAACCAGACTAATGCCCCGGCTTCTCGCCCAGCCAGATCAGCTCTCAGCTGCAGCGATTCACAGTGCTACATCTGCAATGGCCACTGAAGTCAAGTTGAAAATAGACCCTTGGCTGTTTGTAACTGGTTCGTAGGGTGAGATGCACATTAGAAGTGGCAGAGGGAGGGAGGCGTGTGTGTGTGTTGAGTGAGTTACAAAGGAAAGGGAGAGGTAGATGCAAATGCATGGGGAGAGGGGGAGCGAGAGAGAGATGGGAAGAAACTGAATTGAACAGGGACTCCTCCGTTCCTTTGCTGTTCTTGGGAGCACTTTCGAAGGGAAAGACAAACCCTCTCCCTGGCCCCAAACCAGAACTTCCGGGTTCAGGAAATATTTCCTTCAGGCTGGATCAGTCTGGGAACCAGAGCACTCAGGGAAACACTGCACAGATTAACTACATTAGGATGAAGAGAATATCTTTTGAACACATACTCAGCCAGCCCCGCTCCCCTTCCACTCAAAGTTCCCTAGCTTCTTTGTAGCAGGTCCAGGTTCCCTGTCTCATCCCCCAGTCAAGTTCTTGTGTTTAGGCACCCCCAGGTGGTTTGTTGGGTCCCACACACTTGTGATTTTGTGTTGCATCAGGGTTTAGGCCCTGCCTCTGGCTCTGGGTTTTTAGGCCTTCTCTTGGGGTGAAGTTCTCATTCTAGTGCCTCCCTCTTGGAGCAGAGACCTGCTCACCAAGCGCTAAGGCCCTGAGACTCATTTTGACTCAGTTCCCCAGACTCTCCAATTACTGCAGAACACCCTTCCCAGACCTCCCCTCTTGGAACACTTTGTTTCCAGTTTTTCTCTTTTGGGTAACAGGGTCGTTACACCAAAAAGACCCAGACCTTGCAAAAGGGGTTGCTAAAATAATTCCTCAACTTTAGACAGAACAAGAAATATCCACATTTAGTTGAACTCAATAAAACATCTGCCTTGGTATCCTCACCGCCATGGAGTGTTATGTTGGATTTGGTAAGAGCCATCTAGAGTGTCTAGGGGCCATCTCCTGCAGTTCATGGCTTCTTCTCCAGCTGGAGTCTGTCTCTCTGCTGCAGCCATAGCCCTGGAACCAAAGAGTCCTCTCTGCTCTCCTTATGCCTCTGTCCTGCCCCAGCTTCTTCTGGCTCATCCACTTTCTGTGTTTTTAAAGGACTGGACCTACACTACATCTCTTTTTTCATTCTTCTGGGGCAGTTCCATTCCTTCCACACTCACCCTGCTGCTGAGACGCTGGAGAAAACTGGCTTTATCTAGAATGCAGTTACTCCTTTCTTCTGTCTGGGCAAGATCTTCTTAGGGCTGATAGTCTGTAATGACCAACCTATTTATACACAGATGCTCCCAGCTTCTACTTTTGAGGCAGGAAGTTTGTTTATGAACAGAGGCAGGATGATTAGGAAAACAAAGGGCTAGTCATTAAATTAAATTAAGGCTTGGTAGATGATCCTGAAAGCAAGGCCCAGCACTCCAGCTAAAAGATAGGAAAGATGGGTAAGAATACCAGGTGAGAATGGAAAATGATGGGCTCTACTGGAACCAGTGCTGTTCAACATACTTATCAATGAACAGAACAGGAGCATTTGTGGCACCTTAGAGACTAACAAATTTATTTGAGCTTAAGCTTTCGTGGGCTACAGCCCACTTCATCGGATGCATAAAATGGAACATATAAGAAGAATATATATGTACATACAGAGAAGATGCCATACCAGCTCTAAGAGGCTAATTAATTAAGATGATCTGTTATCAGCAGGAAAAAAAAACTTTTGTAGTGATCAAGATAGTCAGTTACAGAGAGTTGAGAAGAGGTGCAAGGATAGCTATCACAGGGAAAAAGATTCAAGTAGTGCAATGACTTAGCCATTCCCAATCTCTGTTCAAGCCAGAGTTAAAGATATCTAAGTTACAAATCAATTCAAGCTCAGCAGTTTCTCCTTGGAGTCTGTTTTTGAAGTCTTTCTGTTGCAAAGGTGGCAGTCTGTTTTTTCTGTTACAAAACTGCTACCTTTAGCATCTTCTCTGTATGTATATATATACTCTTCTTATATGTTCCATTCCATGCATCTGATGAAGTTGGCTGTAGCCCAGGAAAGCTTACATTGAAATAAATTTGTTAGTCTTTAAGGTGCCACAAGTACTCCTGATCTTTTTACAGATCCAGACTAACATGGCTGCTACTCTGAAACTTGATATTTAACAATGATCTTGAAAAAGGGATAAAGAGTGAAATAGCAAAATTAATATATGATATAAACCAAATCAAGATTGTTGAATCCAAAGCAGATTGTGAAGTGGTATAAAGGGATCTCACAAAACTGAGTAATGGGACAACTCAATGACAGATGAAATTCAGTGTTGATGAATGCAAAGTAATGCACACAACAAAATATAATTCCAACTATACAGACAAAATGATAGGGTCTAAATTAGAAAGAAAAAATATCTTGGAGTCCTTGTGGATAGTTCTCTGAAAAGAAGAGTGGCAATCAGAAAAGTGTACAGAATATTGGGAATTATTAGGAAAGGGATCGATAATAAGACAGAAAATATCATATTGCCTCTATAAATCTTGATACATCTGCGCTGATTAAGTCTCAGCTGGAGTATTATGTCCAGTTCTCGGTTCCATATTTCAGGAAAGATATGGACAAATTGAAGAATCCAGAGAAAACCAAAAAGGATGATTAGAGGTCAGGAAAACTTGACCTATGAGGGAAGATTGAAAGAACTGGGTTTGTTTAGACTGAAAAAGAAAAGACTGAGGGGGAAGATGACAGCAGTTTTCAAACCTAAAAGGTTGTTACAAGAAGGAGGGAGAAAAATTGTTGTTCTTAACCTCTGATAGGAGAAGAAGCAATGGACTTCAATTGCAGCAATGGAGGTTTAGGTTGGACATTAGGAAAAACTTCCTAACTATTAGGTTTGTTAGGCACTGGAATAAATTGCCTAGGGATGTTGTGGAATCTCCATCATTGGAACTTTTAAAGATCAGGTTGGAGAAAAACCTGTCAGGAATGTTCTAGCTGATGCTGGTCCTGCCCTCAGTGCAGGGGATTGGACTTGATGACCTCTCGAGGCCCCTTCCAGTTCTATGATTCTATTATCTACATGCTAAATACAACGTACAGATCTGGTCACCCAGTCTCAAAATATATATATATTGGAAGTGGAAGTCTCAAAATATATATATATTGGAAGTGGCAAAGGTACAGAGAAAGGCAACAGAAATGACTAGGGGTATAGAATGACTTTCATATGAGGAGAGATTAAGAAGACTGGGACTTTTCAGCTTTGGAAAGGGATGACTAAGGAGGGATATCATAGCAGTTCTATAAAATCATGACAGCTGTGGAGAAATTGAATAAGTAAGTGTTACTTACTCCTATTCATAACACAAAAACTAGGGATCACCCAATGAAATTAATAGGCAGCAGATTTAAATCAAACAAAAGAAATGATTTCTTCACAGATTCCAATAAGAACTAGATAAGTTTATGGAAAATAGATCCTTCAATTTTTATTGGCCTGAACGGACAGGGATCCAACACCACGTTCTGCATATCCATAGCTTCTGTTTTCCACAACCTGGGAATAGGTGACAAGAATGAATCACTTGATGATTGTTCATTCCGTCTCAAGCACGTGTTATTGGCCACTGTCAGAAAACACCATTGTCTTACCCAGTATGTTCATTCGGATGCCTGCTGCAATGCATCAGAACTCTCTTCCCTCCCAGAGCAGAAATAAAATTGGGCGGAGGGGCTCACAGGGTCAAAGTAAGTATATGCATTAAAATTTTAAACCTAAGCAGTGCCCCTTAAGTGAGTTGCCACAAGATGTCATAATATGTTAGTACTAGAGCTAAGTGGGTCTTATATTTATTTATTTTTCTTTTTATTTATATAGGAATTAGATACAGCGCTCCTGTCAGCTATCTACTAAGTTATCTTCCAAAAAATTTAAAGTTTGAAATGCCTAAGTAGCCCCTTGAATCATGGTTAAAGTTGTCAGTCCTGCAAAAACTGAAATGGCGCCCTTGCAGCAGAGGGAGAGGGATATGGAGATGATCCAGTGAGTGATAGGGGAACGGGAGGAGCAAGTGACAGGGGCATGGCCTTTGGGGAGGAAGAGGCAGAGCAGGGGCAGGGCCTTGGTGGAAGAGGTGAGGCAAGAGGTGTTGCCTTGGGGGTCAAGTTACCAGCAATTTGAAAGCTGTCAATTCAGTGTGCCTTACACAGACCAGCTCCACAGTTTGTCATGCCAAGACAGCACAGTAAGATCAATAAAGCTTTTAATATCCCTCTGACCATCCAGTATGTGATCCAGGGAACAGGGCTCAGCACCATTTCACAAGCCAGCTCTGTGAAGAGCTTGGGCTGAGAGCCAGAGCACCAGGAGAAAACATTAGATCCCTTTATGAGTAAAAAGCCAGAGCAACCTGTCCCGGATCTGTTTGATCCTCACACCAAAAATGATGGGATTTAGCACGGGGGGCACCAGCAGGCACACATTAATAAAGAGAACATGGAAATGCAGGGGCACATGGTGGCCAAACCGATATGTGAGAACAGAGAAGAGACCTGGGATGTAAAAAGCTAAAATGGCACAGAGGTGGGAACCACAAGTCCCAAGAGTCTTGAGCCGGATGTCCTTTGTGGGGAGGCTGAAGATGGCCCTGAGGATCTGGGTATAGAATACAACTATAAAAAACATATCTAGACAGATGACCAAGTTTGCTATAGTGAGGCCATAGTAACTACTGATGCGGATGTCAGTGCAGGCCAGATTCACCACAGCTATGTGCTCACAGCACGTGTGGGGGATGATGTTGGTTCTGCAATATGGCCACTGCCTTGCTAGCAAGGGACAGGGCAGTGCGAGCATGCTCCCACGCAATGTCATGGCCAGGCCAATCTTGGCCACCACAGGGTTTCTCAGGGTGGTGGAATATCTCAGTGGATCACAGATGGCCACATAGCTATCAAAACCCATGGCCATGAAGATCCCAGACTCCATTGCAAAGAAGGAATGAATGAAGAACATCTGGGTGAGACAGGCACTGAAATCGATCTCCCTGGAATTGAACCAGAAGATGCTCAGCATTTTGGGAATTGTGCATGTGCACAGCACGAGGTCGGTGATGGCCAACATGCAGAGGAAATAGTACATGGGGCCATGGAGGCTCGGCTCCATCTTCATGATGAACAGGATGATGAAGTTCCCCAAGACTGCTATGACATACATGGTGCAGAAGGGAATGGAGATCCAGACCTGGGCTGCCTCCAGGCCAGGAATGCCCAGCAGGATGAAGGTGGAGGGGTTTGTGAAGTCAGTTGTGTTGGAATCCACCATGGAGTAGGGGGAGAAGGTATCCAACTCAGAGGCAGAACAGTGTCTCCTGCATGTACTGTATATTCCTCTGCCTTCCTGTAGGTGCCCAGGGTCTATGCTGAAGGTCTCAGTACAAATGCCTGGATGGAGAGACAATGTTAATATGAGACACTACATGCACAATTGGAAGATGTTCTCATGGATAAAACAGATTGCTCACTCTTCATACACAAAAGCAGCAAGAATCCTGTGGCACCTTATAGACTAACAGACGTTTTGGAGCATGAGCTTTCGTGGGTGAATACCCACTTTGTCGGATGCATGTTGTGGAAATTTCCAGGGGCAGGTATATATATGCAAGCAAGAAGCAAGCTAGAGATAACGAGGTTAGTTCACTCAGCGAGGATGATGCCTCTCTAGAGGCTGAGCTGTGAAAACAAGGAGGGAGAACTGCTTTTGTAATGTGGCTAGTCATTCAAAGTCTTTGTTTAATTTAAGCTGATGGTGTCAAATTTGCAGATGAACTGAAGCTCAGTCAGTTTCTCTTGGGAGTCTGGTCCTGAAGATTTTTTTGCTGCAGGAGGCTACCTTTAAACCTGGCTATTGTGTGGCCAGGGAGGTTGAAGTGTTCTCCTACAGGTTCTTGTATATTGCCATTCCTAATATCTGACTTGTGTCCATTTATCCTTTTGCCTAGGATTGTCCAGTTTGCCAATGTACATAACAGAGGGGCATTGAGGCATGATGGAGTCAGTTAACATTGTGGACGTGCAGGTGAACTTGTGTGGCTGATTGGATTAGGTCCAGTGATGGTGTCGCTGGGTGTAGATATGTGGGCAGAGTTGGCATCGAGCTTTGTCAGATGGATTGATTCCTTAGTTAGGAGTTACTACGGTGTGGTGTGCAGCTACTGTGAGAATATGCTTCAGGTTGGCAGTTGTCTGTGGCGAGGACTGGACTGCCACCCAAGGCCTGTGAAAGTGTGGGATCATTGTCCAGGATGGTTGTAGCTTCCTGAATGCTACGTTGGAGGGATTTTAGCTGTGGACTGTTGGATGGCCAGGTGAGTCCTGTTGTTTCTTTCTTGGTTTGTCTTGCAGTAGGAGTCTTCTGGGTACACTCTGGCTCTGTTGATCTGTTTCCTTATTTC
This sequence comes from Chelonoidis abingdonii, assembly GCF_003597395.2. Classification (NCBI taxonomy): domain Eukaryota; kingdom Metazoa; phylum Chordata; order Testudines; family Testudinidae; genus Chelonoidis; species Chelonoidis abingdonii. Next base: position 369,568,400 of record NC_133769.1, on the reverse strand, counting down.
CTTGTGCGAGTATTGTAGTTTTGAGAATGCTTGCTGGAGATTTTGTAGGTGTTGGTCTCTGTCTGAGGGTAGAGCAGATGTGGTTGTACTCCAGTGCTTGGCTGTAGACAATAGATCGGTGATGTGCCTGGAATAGAAGCTGGAGGCATTGAAGGTAGGCATAGCAGTCGATAGGTTTTCAGTATAGGGTGGTGTTACTGTTTACCATCACTTATTTGCCCTGTGGTGTCTAGGAAGTGGACCTTCTGTGTAGGATTGGTCCAGGCTGAAGTGATGTGGGTGGAAGCTGTTGAAATTGTGGTGGAATTTTTCCAGAGTCTCCTTCCATGGGTCCAGATAATGAGAAGTCATCAATGCAGCATAGTGAGACGGGGGCGTGGTGGCGAGAGCTGAGGAAGATTGTTCCAGGTGACCATAAAATATTGGCATATTGTTAGGCCTGTGGTGCCATAGCGGTGCCACTGAACTGGAGATATATATGTCATCAAAATTGAAATAGTTGTGTGTGAGATAAGGAACGAGCTCAGCAACCAGTTGTGTGTGGCATCATCAGGGATACCTGTCCTGACAGCTTGTATTCCATCTGTGTGTGGGATGTTTGTGTAGAGGCCTACAGCCATGGTGGCTAGGATGGTCTGTTTTGGAGATGAGAATGCATTTAGTTTCCTCAGGAAATCAGTGTGTCACGGAAGATAGCTGGGGAGCGCTGGTGGCATAGGGTCTGAGTAGAGAGTCACATATCCAGATCAGTCCTTCAGTGGAGAGTGCCAATGCCCAAGATGATGGGGTGTCGAAGATTCCAGGTTATGGATTTTGGGGTAGTAGATAGAATAACCCCTGGTCGGGCTGCTGAGGGTATGTTGAGTTGTTCCGTGTGTTGCATAGGGGTGTCTGATGGTGCAGTTTCTAGGGCATTCCTCAGTCGGATCTGAGGAAGTGGCCTGTAGAATTTGGGTATTGGTGAGTTGTGTAGATCTTGGTAATTCAGCCACCTGTTATCTTGATGACAAAGCACCTCTTTATCAAGCCTCTTTGCTGATACGTCGGTGGTTTCTGAGGCTGTGGAATGGCAATTGCGTTCTTGCATGTTTTAGGTTATGAGCAGTAGCATGTTGTTTTTCCACAATTTCTGCCTGTGCAGTGCGCAGAATCAAACATTCAAGTATAGGTCCAGACTGTCAATTTCGACCCCCAGGATGAGTCCATCGTGGAGTTCATTCTTCTTGTGCTGTTGGTGGAGGGACCTGTGCTATCAGTGCGCTGTCATTGTTTGTCTGAAAAGTATTCTTGGGTCGGAGGGGGAATGATAGGCCTCCGATCGCCGCAGAAACTGTATCATTGTTTGGTGGGGTGGCAGGCAGACAGAAGAGTTCCCCAGATAGGAACAGATTTTTCTTCTGGGCTGAGTGTGTGGTTGGGATAGATTGACAATATTGCTGAGGAGTTAGGGGTACCATGGTTGTGGCCTCCATGTGGCAGGTAGGATTAGACAGCTTACAGTCCTTTTTCCTTTGCAGAGAGGTGAGTGAGTAATGCAGATGTCCTGTCTTATTCAGTGAAGTCCTTTGTATGGAAGGTTGGTTGTTATGAGAGTCACTCCAGGTTGGAGCAGCTTTTTATGTTTCCTGATTGCTGTATAGGATGCTGATCATGTGGTCCTAAGTTTTCTTTGATAGAGTATGGCATAATCTCTCATCTGTGGTCTGTATAGTAATGTGATAGCAGTGGATTTTACCTTAAGTCTATTTTGGTTATGTCCACCCGTTTGCATTGGAAAGGAAGTTATCTGTCTGTATTTGTTCAAGTTTTCTTCATGAAGTTGCTGGATTTCCACTCCATATCGGCAAATGCAGTGCCTTGATGGTTCAAGTATCAGGGGTAGCACGTGTTAGCCTGGATCTGTAAAAGCAGCAAGAACTGTGGCACCTTATAGACTCCAGACGTTTTGGAGCATGAGCCTTGTGGGTGATACCCATTTGTCGGATGCATGTAGTGGAATTTCACAGGCAGGTATTATATGAAAGCAAGAAGCAAGCTAGAGATAGCGAGGTTAGTTTAATCAGGGAGTGAGGTCTTGTCTAGCGTTGGTGTGTGAAAACCAGGGAGGAGAGACTAGCAAGCCTTCACAAGTCTTTTTCTAATCCTGAGCTGACTGGTGTCAATTTGCAGATGAACTGAAGCTCAGCAGTTTCTCTTGAAGTCTGGTCCTGAACGAACTCCACTGGCCATCATATACAGTCCCCCGCTAAACCCCTCAACACATCATCAGGGATCTACAACCCATCCTGGACAATGACCCACACTTTCACAGCCCTTGGGTGTAGGCCAGTCCTCGCCCACAGACAGCCTGCCTACTTGAAGCATATTCTCACCAATAAGTGCACACCGTACATCAGTAACTCTAGCTCAGGAACACAATCCATGCACAAACCTCGATGCCAATTTGCCCACATATCTACACCAGCGACACCATCACAGGACCTAACCAGATCAGCCACGCCATCACCGGTCCATTCTCCTGCACGTCCACCAATGTAATATATGCCATCATATGCCAGCATGCCTACTGCTATGTACATCGGCCAAATTGGACAGTCTCTACGGAAAGGATAAATGGACAAAATCAGATATTAGGAATGGCAATATACAAAAACCTGTAGGAGACACATTCAACCTCCCTGGCCACACTATAGCAGATCTTAAGGTGGCCATCCTGCAGCAAAAAACTTCAGGCCACCAGACTTCAAAGAGAAACTGCTGAGCTTCAGTTCATCGCAAATTTGACACCATCAGCTCAGGATAAACAAGACTGTGAATGGCTTGCCAACTACAAATCCAGTTTCTTCGTCCTTGGTTTTCACACCTCAGCTGCTAGAACGGTCATCATCCTCGCTGATGAACTACCTCGTTATCTCTAGCTTGCTTCTTGCTTTCATATATATACCTACCCCTGAAAATTTCCGCAACATGCATCCGACGAAGTGGGTATTCACCCACGAAGCTCATGCCTCCAAAACGTCTGTTAGTCTATAAGGTGCCACAGGATTCTTTTCTGCTTTTACAGATCCAGACTAACACGGCTACCCCTCTGATACTCTTCATACACAAAACATGCCATTTTTATTATTGAGATAAATGAATTAGGAAAAACTTTGACTCTACGAATGTCAATTCCATTTTTATGGCTCTGCATCAGGGGTGGCTCTATGTATTTTGTCGCCCCAAGAACAGGAGGCAGGCTGCCTTTGGCAGCTTGCCAGTGGGAGGTCTCTGGTCCCATGGATTTGGCGGCACGCCTGTGGGAGGTCCGTCAAAACCGTGGGACCAGCGGACCCTCCGCAGGCATGTCGCCAAAGGCAAGTTGCCTGCTGCCCTTGCGGCGACCGGCAGTGAGCCCCCCATGGCTTGCCGCCCCAGGCACGCGCTTGGTGTGCTGGTGCCTGGAGCCACCCCTGCTCTACATGCATCAATAATTCCTCCATGTTGTATTGAGGAAAACCTAAAAAGGCACCTGCAGGAAATACAAGTGTGGATTCCAGTTATCCATCATTGTTCCTCAATGCAATGAAAGCCAGGCTAGAGAGTTCATGCTGTAGGGACTTCCTCATGCACCCAGTTGCTCAAAATCTGAGAGTTGAAAATACCCAACCCTTTGCCAGGACAGGTACCATGGCAAGTATCCCAAATAGAATACATCCCAGGGAAAATATCTGGGTCTCACTGTTAGCAGCTCCATGAACATGGCTGCTCATTCGCAATAGTGGCTAAAACAAAGAGAATGTTCGGAAGACCACAGAATGGGATGGAGAATAACCTGCTCTGGATAAATGCTCAGTTTTGGTCACATAAGGACATAGCAGATAGAAAGCAGAGATCAGAGGCAGGCTCTGTGAATGTGAGAGGCTGCCGTACATGGACAGAGTGAAAAGTCGGTGACTGTTTATTTTAGAGAAGAAACAAAGAAGGGGACACTTGATAGAGGAGAACAAAATATAGAATGGAACCGATTACATGCAAATGTACAAGCAAAGAAGAGTTCCCAACCAGTAACCTCTAAAGACACTTAGCACTTGGAAAGGACATGTTATCCAAAGCTGAGGCAAATTATCAACAAAATGGATTGGGAGGAAAGAATTAGACAAAAAAATGGGAATGAAAATTGGGATTTCTTTAAGAAGAAATTATTACTTAGCTTCAAAGTGAAGATTCCACAGTCAAGAAAGCAGAGAACTTTGGACAAAAACCTGGTTCAATGGCAAAATACAGACAGCAATTAAGGTGTCAGGAGGAAAGCAACATGTAACAAAGAGAAAGGAAACTTGTTAATTTCGCAGAAAAAGTAGATGTGTTCAAGAAATATTTTTGTTTCAAAGCAGTAACAATTGTTTCACCTGAGGTGATGAAATGCTTTCCAGTGCATTAGCAGTCAAGGAGGATTTTAAACAGCATCGACAGTGCTAGATTAGAACTAGAAATATGAGTCACAAACTCCCAGATCAACCACACACCTCATTCAGAACGGGATGTAGGCAATCAGGCAGCATCAGAGACAAAGAAAAAAGGCAAACAGAGGACAGTTCTGTGTTAAATGTAAACTATAGCAAAATAAAGGGACAGTTTATTAAAATTTTTTGACAAGGTGAGGAAAAATGGAAAAAATCCTGGTACTGGATTAGTTAAAAAGAAAAAGTGGAGGAATATAATTAATACCAATTCACACCATGGTTTATGAAAAACATGTTTTCTCAAATAAACTCAATTTCATCCTTAATGAGAGGACATTTGGTTGATCAAGGGAATGATACAGATGCAATAGACTTTGATTTCTCTGAGGCATTGATTTAGTAGGAGAAAAATGTTCAGATAAAAATGAACACAATGCAATAGCAGGGAGTACATGTTAATGGACTAAAAACTGGAAAACTAACAGATCTCAGAAGTCAGTTATAGTGGGTCATTGTCAGGGAATGGAGGTGTTTCTAGTGGTATTCTGCAGGGATCAGTTTCAGGCCTGATGCTATTCAATATTTCATCAAAGATTTGGAAGGAAAAGAAAATCACTGCATACAAAATTGGTGGATGATGCAAAGATTCGCATATTGGTTACAGTGAGGAGAACAGGAAGGCATATTGATTGCTGTGGAGGGTTTGGTGAGCTGTTTCCGTGCAAACACAGTGCTATTTCAGTCAACTGTATAATTATCCTCTTGGAACTTGGAATTCGAGCCTGACCCACAGACTAGGGCATTATATTATGAAATGCAGGGACCTGAAAAGGATTAGGTAGTGACTGTGGAGAACCAACTATCATGAGCTCCCAGTGTGATGCTGTGCGGAAAGGGCTAATGTGATCCTTGGATGCATAACAAGGGAGCAGTGAGCTGGATTTTTAATTCTCCATATGGAATTGGTGAAACTGACTGCATGCAGTCCTGGCTTCCACATTTCCAAAAGGATGTTGAAAAAAATGGAAGGGTTCATCAAAAAACAACAACAAAAATAATTAGCCTGGAGAAAATGGCTCTGACAGTGAGAGTCTTAATGATCTTCATCTATTTATCTTATCAAAAAGACGATCAAATGAAGCTATCATGGGACGAAAACCTTGTTACTAATGGTCTCTGAAATCTAGCAGAGAGAGGCAGAGCAAGACACAGTGGCTGGAATAAGTTACCCTGAAGGTGATTACCTGTTGGAACACACTGCAAATGGAAGGTGGTGGATTCTCCAACTCCCCGTCATCTGCAGATCCAGACTGGATTCTTTTCTGGAAGATCTTCAGGGCTTTTCACACTGAAGCACTACAGTGGTGCTGCCGTAGACATTACTTACACTGACAGCAGGTTTTCTCCCATCAGCATAGGCAATCCACCTCCCTGAGAGATAGTAGCTAGGTAGATAGAAGAATTTTTCTGTTGACCTCATGCTGATAGTCTGATATAGCTATATCTCTCAGTGATGTGGATTGTTTTTGCTGTTTCAAAAATATGAAAATGCAAAATGCAATGTTAAGTTGCATTATCAGAGGCATATGAGACGTGATATTACCACCTTATTCATAGCTCATTAGACCTCATCTGGAGTACTGTGCCCAGTTTGGTTACATGCTATAAAAAGAATGTGGAAAGAACAAGAGTACTTGTGCACTTAGAGACTAAAAATTTATTTCAGCATGAGCTTTAGTGAGCTACAGCTCACTCTTTCAGATGCACAGAATGGAACACACAGGGCTTGGCTACACTCACACTTTACAGCGCTGCAAATTGTTGCGCTCAGGGGTGTGAAAACATGCTCACCCCGAAAAGGATGTGTTTACGTTCAGCAGGGAGAGCTCTCTCCCAGCGCTACACTCTGACCACACTCCCACTTCAAAACGCTGCGCGGGAGCGCTTTAAAATTCCGAGTGTAGCCATACCCACAGACAGGAGATAGTATACATACAAGAGAACATGAAAAGATGGAAGTATGCATACCAACCAGGAAGAGTCTAATCAATTGAGATGAGCTACCTCAGCAGGGGAAAAACCTTTGAAGTGATAATTGAGATGACCCATAGAAGGTGTGAGAAGACTTAACACAGGGATAAGATTCAATTAGTGTAATGACCCAGCCATTCCAGTCTCTGTTAAGGCCTGAGTTAATTGTGTCTAATTGCATATATAATTTAGAGTTCAGCAGTCTCTCTTTGGAGTCTATTTTTGAAGTTTTTTGGTTGCAAACTGCCACCTTCAAGTCTGTCCTGAGTGCTTAGAGAGGTGAAGTGTTCTCCCACTGGTTTTTGAACGTTATGATTCCTAATGTCAGATTTGTGTCCATTTATTCTTTTGCGAAGAGACTGTCCGGTCTGGCCAATGTACATGCAGAGGGCATGCTGGCACATGATGGCATATATCACATTGGTAGAGTGCAGGTGAATGAGCCCCTGATATCGTGGTTGATCTGATTAGTCCTATGATGGTGTCACTTTAATCGATATGTGGACAGAACTGGCATCAGGCTTTGTTGCAAGGATAGGTTCCTGGGTTAGTGTTTATGTTGTATGGGTGCGGCTGCTGGTGAGCATTTGTTTCAGGTTGGAGGCTGTCTACGAGCGAGGATGTCCTGTCTCCCAGGATCTGGGAGAGTGGGAATGGCTGGTCATTACATTAATTGAATCTATTTCCCTGTGTTAAGTTCTCCCACACTTCTATGGTCCTCTTAATTATCACTTCAAAAGTATTTTTTCCCTGCTGACGATAGCTCATCTCAATTGATTAGACTCTTCCTGTTGGTATGCATACTTCCATCTTTTCATGTTCTCTGAATGTATAATCTCCTGTCTGTGTGTTCCATTCTGGGCATTTGAAGAAGTGAGCTGTAGCTCACGAAAGCTCATGCTGAAATAAATTTGTAGTCTCTAAAGTGCCACAAGTACTCTTGTTCTTTTTGCAGAGACGGACTAACACGCTGCTACTCTGAAACCTGTCATTTGAAAGGATGTAGACTAACTGGAAAGATCTAGTGACAAAGATAATCAGAGAGAGGGAGTACAAGCCATATGAGCAAGCGAAGAGATCAGTTTATGTTTATTCCAAAAAAGTAGATTAAGAGAGGACACAATAGCAGTGTTGTAAACTTGAAAGACTTCCATAAAAATGTGGAGGAAAGTTGTTCTCTCTTGCCTCAAAGCTCAGGAAAGAGGACAATGGGTCAAACCACAGCATAGAAGATTTAGGTGAAATCTTTCTAACTTAAGAACAGTAGGACAAAGAACAGATGACTGGAAGGTAGTTTCGATCTCCTTCGCTGAAGGTTTTCCAAAGGAAGCAGATAACTATCTATCTGGATGACTAAAAACTCAACAAATCCTTCATTTTAGCAGGGGTCAGATTAGATGACCCTTGTGGTCCCTTTTAACCCTATGAAATATGAGTCTGTAATCTAGTAATCTAGTGTAGACCAAGTCTTAGTTAAACACAAGTCACGGAGCTCAATATGGAAGCAACTGGGTGAAAGGTAATGGCCTGTGTTATACAGGAGGTCAAATTGGATGCTCTTATGGTCCCTTATGACCTTAAACCCAATCAATTTATCGATAAAGAAAGTAGATCAGACATTTATATTTACTGTGTATCATAATATACAAACAAGGGAACATGGAATTATGCTGAAAGTCTGAACATATAACATTGAGAAAAGAAAATTGTTTACATAATCCATATTTAGCTTGTGGAACTCCTTGCCACCGTCATTATTGGAAAGAAGAACCTAGCCAGATGGGATTCACAAATGGATTGGCCATTATGGATCGTGCTGACAACACCAACTTTAATTAAGACTTCTGACACCTTCAATTAGGAGACCTCATTTTCAGTTGCTTATAAGTTTGCCAAACCTTAACCTTTTGGACTGAAATTTCTCACCCTGGATGACTGCATATGGCTGAATTGTTTGTTGAAATTTTCAAGCATAGAAGTACAGCAAATTTCATGAATTATGTTAGAAGTCATGTCTCGCTCATGTTAAAAAATTCTTATAATTGTTCCAGTGAAGATCCCGAGCACCTGCATGCTTTCCAGCAGATAAAGTCAGGTAAGAGTTTCCCCCTCTCCTTACACCCATTAACTAGCAGAGCCCTGAAATTTAAGAGGAGGATGACAATGTCTGTACATTAACACATTGCTCGATCCTGAGGTCTTTATTCAGTTCTTACTTCAAGGGAATTTTGATTCAGTGGCGCTTGAGCAAACTATGGGCTACAACCTCAGAATTTGGTCTTTGTATCGCACATCCACTAACACGTTTCATCCTGAAGGATCCCCTGTGCCATTGAAATGCAGCCACATTTGGGTTGGAAGTCATCAGCCATGGGGACACAGCAAAGAGGGACATTCTGGCCCATGATACTGGAGCAAGCTCATGTCTTGTGGTAAGGGCCCAAGTATGTTCAATGTCTGTGCAGAGTGGAAAAGGCCCCAGACTTACTCTCTCTCTCTCTCATCTCGTCCATGTTGCACTGGATTTGTCGAGAAGGTGAGCTCCTCTGCAAGAGATAAGTAGCTGTGAATTCTGAGACAGATGTGTCTTCCCTGTGAATCCCCCTCAGATAGTGGTGTCTTACATCTGTCCCATTCCAGCATCTGCAGCAACATTGTGCACTGAGAACTGATACCGGGATTTGCATTGTTATAATATAGCTCTGTGCAATCCCAGTGGGGTTCACACAGCCTCTAGAGGAGAAGAGGCATCTGGATGTAAACAGGCTAGAGAAAAGCCTGTCTGTGCTTCTGTGCTGTTTATCCAGATTTATCAGTAAACAGTAATTAAGGGACCTTCCCCAGGGAGATGAGAACTATTGGGCTCTGTGCTGAGTCAGAGAGGAATTGGCTGCTCTGTCCATTTGTGTATACTGAAAAAAATTATAGTTGATTATCAAGAAAACTAGGATTAATGTTAACTCTCCATAGGGTCTGTTACCCTGTACACGCCAGGGTGGTTGGGGTGTGGATGGGGTGGAAGCTGGATGGTGTGTGGATGGGGATGGTGCTGGATGGGGTGTGGATGGGGTGGAAGCTGGAGAAAGACGACTAAGGGGAAATATGAGCAGTTTCTGCAGGCACATAGAGCTGTCTAAGGGATCAAAGATCACTAATACTCCTCAGGATCATTTCATTGAAGGATAGCGAATGGGAACATATCCCCATTATAGAGACAGGTAAACTGAGGGATAAAGTATCAGAGGGGTAGCCGTGTTAGTCTGGATCTGTAAAAGCAGCAAAGAATCCTGTGGCACCTTATAGACTTACAGACGTTTTGGAGCATGAGCTTTCGTGGGTGAATACTCATTTCGTCAAATGCATGTGACAAAGTGGGTATTCACCTATGAAAGCTCATGCTCCAAAATGTCTGTTACTCTATAAGGTGCCACAGGATTCTTTGCTGCTCTGAGGGATAAAGAGACATGACTTAGCCAAGTTCACATAATGAATCACAACAGAACTCAGAAGTCCAGAGTTCTTTGCCTGTTACCACGGTATCTCTGCGGGTAACTGAGCGCATGATAAGAGGGAAACGGACTCATGGTCTAGCAGGGCCTCTGCATTGTGTTGTTTTGAGGGACTTCCCTTGTGTGCAGCCTGGAAGTGGAGCACTGCTGAGCCCTTGGGCGCACCAATCTCAGCCCCCTATTATATGGTGAGGTTATGAGAAGCTGTAATCCACGTCTTCCACTTACACAGCCATAAATTCACAGGGATCCACCCAGCTGCAGTTACATGAATGATTTCACTAGTCACTCATAAACCAGCAATAGTGGGGTTCTAGCCAGTTCCCCGCAGCTCTCCAGCCTACGACCCAGAGCTGTGTCATATTGTCCTGGTCAGAAGTTTGAGCAGTGTAAGTTTATAACCCAGCATGCCCCTCCCTCAATGTGGAGAGGGCAATGCACCAGTCCCTCTTCCTGAGACCCTGAGGGCTTTGGCTTCTTTGACCATGGGTTGCTGTTCAAGGAAGAAGGACTGCGAAGCAGAGATGGGGTCCACCTATTAAGGAAGAAGAAGAGCATATTTGTAAACATACTGGCTAATCTAGTGAGGAGGGCTTTAAACTAGGTTTAAAGGGGGCAGGAGACCAAAGCCCACAGGTAAGTCAAACACAGAGAGGCCTGAGAGAAAGTTTAGAACCTGGGGGGACAAGACAGAACTGGGTGGGGGGAATCAAATCAGTATCTTAAATGTCTGTATACTAATGCCAAAAGTATGGGGAGTAAGCAGGAAGAATTCATAATGCTAGTAAAGGAACACACCTGTGACATACTTGGCATCACAGAGACTTGGTGGAGTAATACACTGACTGTAATATTGGTATAGAAAGGTATAAGTTGCTCAGGAAGAACAGGCAGGGAAAAAAGGGAGGAGGGATGCGTAATATATTATGAATGTATACACTTGATCTGAGGTTGAGATGGAAATAGGAGACATACTTGTCAAAAGTCTCTTGGTAAGGATAAAAGGGGTAAAAAAGAAAGGTGATATCATGGTAAGGGTCTACTACAGATCACCTAACCAGGAAGAAGACATGGATGAGGCTTTTTAAACAACTAACAAAATCATCCAAAGCACAGGATGTGGTCGTGTTTTGGGCACTTCAACTACCCAGACATCTGCTGGGAAAATAACACAGCAGGGAACAGATTATCCAATAAGTTCTCGGAATGTATTGGAGACATTTTTTTTTAATCTAGAAGGTGGAGAAAGCTACTGGGGGAGAGGTTATTCTAGATTTGATTTTGACACATAGGGAGGAACTAGTTGAGAATTTGAAAGTGGAAGGTGGCTTGGATGAAAGTGACTTTGAAATGATAGAGTTCATGATTCTAAGGAATGGTTGGAGGAAAACAGCAAACTCAAGTAAATGTTTTCAATTGTTTTTCCTCTTAGACTTGCTTCCCATGTGATCTTACCTACCAACTCCCTGAGTTTTCTAAAGCCTGCCTTCTTCATATCCATGGAACAAGAACAAACTATTCCACTGAGTAGGAAAGATAGGACATATGGCAAGAGACCATCCTGGCTTAACTTGAATCATTTTGAATATCTAAAAATCAAAAAAGAGTCCTACAAAAAGTGGAAACTAGATCATTTTACAAAGGATTAATATAAACAAAAAACACAAGTATGTAGGGGTAAAATTAGAAAGGCCAAGGCACAGAGCAAGATTAAATCAGCTAGAGACATAAAGGGTAACAAGAAAACATTCTACAAATACAATAGAAGCAAGCTGAAGACCAAGGACAAGGTAGGCCCATTACTCAATAAAGTGGGAAAAAGCAATAACAGAAAATGTGGAAATGGCAGAGGTGCTCAATCACTTCTTTATTTCGGTTTTTACCAATAAGGTTGATGGTGATTGTTCATCTAACATAGTGAATGCCAGTGCAAATGAGATAGGATCAGAGGCTAAAATAGGGAAAGAACAAGTTAAAAATTACTTAGACAAGTTATATGTCTTCAAGTCATCAGGGCCTGATGGAATGCACACTCAAGGAGCTGACTTAGGAGATATTTGAACCTTTAACTATCATCTTTGAAAAGTAATGGAAGAAGAGAGAGATTGCAGAAGACTGGAAAGGAGCACATATAGTACCTACCTATACAAAGGGAAATAAGGGCAACCCAGAGAATTACAGACCAGTCAGTTTAACTTCTGTACCCAGAAAGGAAATGGACCAAATAATTAAGGATTCCACTTGCAACATCTAGAAGATAATAAGGTGATAAATAATAGTCAGCATGGATTTGTCAAGAACAAATCATGTCAAGTTAACCTAATAGTTTTCTTTAACAGAATAACAAGCCTTATGGATAGGGGGCAAGCAGTAGATGTGGTATACTGAGACTTAAGTAAGCCTTTTGATACAGTCTTGCATGACCTTCTCATTAAGAAACTGGGAAAACAGAACCTAGATTTATCTGCTATAAGGTGAGTGCATAACTGGTTGGAAAACCATTCTCAGAGAGTAGTTATCAATGATTCACAGTCATGCTGGAAGGGCATAATGAGTGCGGTTCTGCAAGGACCAGTCCTGGGCACGGTTCTGTTCCATAACCCCATCAGTGATTTAGATAAAGGCATAGAGAAGACACTTACAAATTTTGCAGATGTTACCAAACTGAGAGGAGTTGCAAGTGCTTTGGAGGATAGGATGAACATTCAGAACTATCTGGACAAACTGGAGAAATGGTCTGAGGTAAATAGGATAAAATTCAGTAAGGACAAATGCAAATTACTGCACTGAGGGAGGAACAATCAGTTGCACACATACAAAATTGGAAATGACGGCCTAGGACGGAGTACTGCAAAAAGGGATCTAGGGGTCATAGTGGACCACAAGCTAAATATGAGTCAACAGTGTAACACTGTTGCAAAACAAAGCAAACATCATTCTGGGATATATTAGCAGGAGTGTTGTAAGCAAGAGAGGAGAAGTAGTTCTTCTAGTCTACTCCATGCTGTTCAGGCCTCTACTGAAATATTGTGTCCAGTTGTGGGCACCACATTTCAGGAAAGATGTGGACAAATTGGAGAAAGTCCAGCGAAGAACAACAAAAATGATTGAAGGTCTAGAAAACTTGATCTATGAGAGAAGATTGAAAGAACTGGGTTTGTTTAGTCTAGAAAAGAGAAGACCAAGAGGGGACACAATGAAAGTTTTCAAGTACCTAGAGGGTGATTACAAGGAGGAGAGAGAAAAATTATTCTCTTTTACCTGTGATGATATGACAAGTAATGGGCTTAAATTGCCACAAGGGGGGTTTAGGTTGGATATTAGGAAAAATTTCCTAATTGTCAGGTTCATAATCATTAGAATAAATTGCCTAGAGAGGTTGTGGAATCTCCGCTGTCTAATATAAGGAGTGTAAGTAACTCTCTGTGCACAATCTAAAATCCCTCTTTCAGAGGGCACCAAGTCTTTACTGTAAGGTTAAGAAAGTAGGTACACTGGCTTGATGCTGACCAAGGACCTTAATAGGGGAAGATACTTTCAAAACATTGGGGCGCAGGTTGGAGGCTTTTTGTTTGTCTCTTGCTTTTGGTGGGGTCCGCTCTTGGATAAGAGGGACCAGAGCATCATACGGCTCTCCATCTTCTGATAAGTCTCTCATTATTTCGACCTTGTATAACAGCCAGGTAGGTGATTAGTTTATCATTGTTTTCCACTTGTGATTTTCCTTTGCTAGGAGGGGTTATCCCTCTTTTTTGATTAACTTTGAACTAAGCTAGAAGGGTCCTCTGGGCTTTTTGATCTGAATTCCCTGTCAGTCATTTTCCATCCTGATTTTACAGATGATTTTACATTTTCTTCTTAAATAAAATTCTTTTTTAAGAAACTGATTGAGTTTTCTTGTCAGAGACCCAGGCTTGGGTCGTTGTTACTTTGTTAACAATTTTGTAGGTTTATTCTCAAGAAACGTTCTCCAAGCCCAAAGACCAAGCCATGCCAGGTCATATAAGTCAGATCTTTACCACAACATGCTGTTGCCATCCTTTAGGATCTAAAATCTAAGTTTTATTACATAAAAGAAAGAATCTGATGAGATTAAATTGGTTAAATGATAGGCAATACTACGCAATTGCAAATGGAATCACTCACATACATAGAACAATAGTTCAGGCTGATGGATTTGATGAGTTTAAACCATCAGTTCTGGAGTACAAACTCCCAGCTTAGATAGGTTATTCAGTCCTTTGTTCAGGCTTCCTCCAGTGCTCTGAGCAGGATTGAGATAAATGGAAGTTCCATGGCCTTTTATATAGGCTCTGCCATTGAAGACCTGTCTTAAACAGTAAGATTAATAGCACGAAGTACTTTATATTCTTTAACTATAAAGGGCTTAACAAGTTCGTAGGCCTGGCGATCACTTGACTGGCGACCAATCAGGGACAGGTCTTTCAAATCTGTGAGGAGGGAGTTCTGTGTGTGCTGTTAGTTTTTGGTTGTTGTTCACTTGGGGTCAGAGGACCAGACGTGAACAGGTTCTTTCAATCTCCTGATAATGCTTTCTAAGTTGAAATAGTGAGTACTCGGTAGATAAGGCGGTTAGGCTTATGTTTGTTTTCTTTATTTGCAAATGTGCATTTGGCTGGAAGGAGTTTTAATGTGTATATGTCTGAAGGAGTAAGATTGGTATTTTGCTGAAATAGATTTATTGTACTTGTATATTGGGTGGGCTTTCCCAGTGTCCTATAGCTGAAAGACCCTGTACCTTATTCCATTTTAATTACAGATATGTTTCTCTCTCGTTATTAAAGTTTTTGTTTAAGAACCTATTGTTTTTTTTTTTATTCTGGTGAGCCAGGGGACAGCGTCGGATTCACGGAATTGATGGGGAGAAAGAGTGAAGGGGGAGGAAGGCAATTTCTCTATTTCTTTCTGATGTCAGGATTACTGTCTTCCTCAGGGAAGGTCTGGGAGGAGAGAGAAGAGAGAGAGGTGAATTTTCTCTCTGTTTTGTGATTCAAGGAGTTTGAATCACAAGTGCATTTCCAGGGTGACCAGGAGGGAAGCCTGGGAGAGGGCAATGGTGGGGGAAAGGTTGACTTTTCCTTGTGTTAAGATCCAGAGGGTCTGGGTCTGGGGGGTCCCCAGGCAAGGTTTTGGGGGGACCAGAGTGTACCAGGCACTGGAATTCCTGGTTGGTGGCAGCGCTACAGGTTCTAAGCTGGTAATTAAGCTTAGAGGAATTCATGCTGGTACCCCATCTTTTGGACGCTAAGGTTCAGAGTAGGGATTTGTACCATGAAAACACCCCTTTGTGGAGAATCACAGCAACAAGATGGAGTTTGGAGTCACATGGGCAAGTCACATGTCCATGCATGACTTGGTTCTTTACAGTTACAGCAGCCATTGCTCACATGCTACCTCGAACATCCCCAAAGAGGCTCTTCATATGTGGATTGGAGTCTCCCAAGGTTCATTGTCAGCTAAGCGTTTCTTGATTGGGCACTTAATCTGAAGAATCCCTTCTCAATAAAGTGGCCAAATGCTTCACTGGTGTTGCTTAGAATCAAAGATATTGAGATACAGGTACATAGCCAATATTCATAACTTTAAATACAAACATGATACACCCATACAGACAGCATAACCATAACCAGCAAATTACAACCTTTTTATAGACACCCTACTTGACCTCCTTTGTATCCGATTTGGTGTAACTGTAGGACCTTGGTTGCAACAATGATCTATATGGTCATAGTTCATGTCAATAACATCACAATAATGCAAGTTAGTGAATATAATAGAGGTAAGCTGGCCCACTGAGCTAAAGCTGGCCCACTGGGCTACCAAGGCCAGAAGGCAACTTTGTGATAACCTACTCTATTTGCCTGTCTATCACAGACCAGAGACCTGCCCCAAAATAAATCCTAGAGCAGAGCTCTTAGAACAACATCCTGCCTTGATTAAACAGTTCTTGGTAAATTGTTCCAATGGTTAATTATCCTCATTGTTTAAAGAATTACACCTTAGTTCCAGTCTGATACTGTCTAGTGGATCTTGTTATAACTTTCTCTGCTAGATTGAACAGCTCATTGTTAAATGTTTGTTCCTCATGAAGGTACTTATGTAACCCACAAGCATCCTGGATATAGTGTTCTGTCCCATCTAGTGGCACCAAGGCCACTTAGTAAGAGAGTTAAATCAATCTGCTCTACAGCCTTAGCTAAGAAGCAGCTGGCTTTTAGCTAATGCATTAGAGGCTCATGCACTAAGCTCCATGGGCCCCAGGTTTGATCCCATCCCAGAACACTGGGGTCTGTTGGCATTACAAGTGAGGGCTCATCTGGGATTTCAACTCAGAAGTCTCTGGAGCTCAGGACATGCTTCCTCAGCTAGGGAAAGTGTGTAACCCACATACCTTCTGGGCATGATGTTCTGTCCCATCTAGTGGAAACGAGACCACTTAGTGAGAGAGATAAAATGAGTCTGCTCTCCAGTTTTAGCTAAGAAGGAGTTGGCTTTTAGCTCATGCAGTCGAGGCTCATGCATTAAGCTCTAGAAGCCCGAGGTTTGATCCTGCCTGCTGACGACTGGGCTCTGTCGACATTACACTTAGAGACTGTGATCGAGTTGTGCCGTAACCTCTTCTTTAAGCTTCTTCAGTTTATCACTATGAGGGTTTTTCTAATCCTTTACTCATTCTCATGGCTCTTCTATGACCCCTCTTGAATTGAACAATTTATAAACCTACTTCTTCAACTGTAGACACCAGAAGAGCACACAGGATTCCAGCTGTGCTCACACTAGTGCCAAATAAAGAGGTAAATAACTTCTCTGCTCCAACTCAAGATTCCCCTAGTTGTAAATCCCACATTGCACTAGTTCTTTGGCCATAGCCTTGACCTGGGAGTTCATGTTCAGTTGATTATGTCCCCCAAGTCTTTTTCAGAGCCATTGTTTCCCAGATTGGGTTCCTCATCTGGTAAGGATCGCCTGCATCCCTTGTTCCTAGATGTAAACCTCTACACTGAGCGAGTATAAAACACATATTGCTGAGGCACAGAGGGATTAAGTGAGTTAGCCAAGGTCACAGAAGAAGTCTGTGGAAGAGCCTGGAACTGAAGCCAGTTCTTCTGAGTCCAAGACTAGCATGTTAACTACTGAACCAGCCTCCTTCTCTGGGGCTAGACATTGGGGAGGGGTAAGTTGGCACCTCAGCATGCTGAGCTTACCAGAAACTCAGAGAATTAAACTCCTGTGACTTCACTAAACAGGAACCCAAGAACAATTCCTTTTCCAGATGATAATGCTGAGTCATGCTTTCTGCTGAATCGATTCATGGGCAAATCCATTGCCCAGGGCATGCAGTGGGGAGTGGAGGGGGTGTCACAGTAAACAAGCAACTCCACATGAGCTCCCAGTGTGACACAAAATGGGCTAATGTGACCCATAGGGACATAGGCCTGGAAGGAACCTCCTGGGTGAATGAGCCGAGACCACTGCTATGGCTGATGACCACAACACTTCTAGTGGGGAGGGATGGCTCAGTGGTTTGGGCATTGGCCTGCTAAACCCAGCATTGTGAGCTTAAACCCTTTGGGGATTGCGTTTCTGCTTTGAGCAGGGGGTTGGAAACTAGATGATCTCTTAAGATCCCTTCCAACCCTATAATCTATGACATATTGTCTGGTGCAATAACCTGTTAAACCCCACTTAAAATGACCTGTGGTGTTGGCACCCTATAGTCCTCTTGGGAGCTGTTCAAGAGCCTTCCCTTGGATGGTCAGAAACTTCTTTCTCTTTTCCAGCCTCAGTTTACTCATGGTCACTTTGCCCTCTTTGTTCTTATGCCCAAAACCTCCTTTATTTCAGGAGCTTGTCTTCCTCCCTGGTGTTTACTCCCAAGATGTACTTATGGAACATATAATCCCTGCTCAACTGACTTGTCTTAGACCAGCCAAGCTCTTCAAGTCTCCTTGTAAGACAGGCCCGCCATTGCCTTGATCATATTAGGAGCCCTTCTCTGCACCCGTTCCAGCCTGAACTCTTCTATCTGGAATAGGAGTGACCAGAATTTTACACAGTTTGCAAAAGGAAGATCTCTCCAGTGCCTGTATAGATATTAGCACTTCCCTATCTCTCCTGACACATTCTAGGATTATTTGGCTTCTTCAGAGCCACATTATATTGATGGCTCACAGTCATTCTGGGACTGAGGTAATACACCCATCTGAGTGATGACTGACCTGGCCGGATTCTCTGCTGTGGCAGGCCTACGTTGTAGAACGTGTGGATGGCAGAAGACAGTTACAGAGGTTTGATTCGCTGGCCTGTCCCCATGCCTCGGTGGAGTTTAGAGAAGCTTCAGGCTGAGCTGAACTCTGTGCAGTAGTAACAGCTTCCAAGAGCACAGTGCACTCTGCCAAGTCCCTGCTCATGGCTGTCGTAGCAAAGTGCCCCAAGGCAGCCATGCAGGTACCCTGTCCTTATATATGGGATATACCTATCTCATAAAACTAGAAGGAACTCTCAAGGATTATTGAAATCCAGGCCCCTGCCTTCACTAGGACAACCAAGTACTGATTTTGCCCTAGATCCTAAGCAGCCCCTCAAGGATTGAACTCACAACCTTGAGATTAGCAGGCAATGCTGAAAACACTGAGGTATCCCTCTCTCTTAAGCACCTGGGTGCTTAGACTTGCTCTAGCACTGCCATGAGAGCAGAAGCTATTGTTAAATGCATTTAGTCTCCTGTTCTTTTTTCCTTTCAAGATAGAAAGTTCAAAACTCCCTAGACCTGCCCAATATATTTTGTCAACTGCCAAGTCCTTGCAATGATTTACCTGGAGATAGTTAAACAAGATCCTTCTTTGTGTGTCACATGATTCAGTCTTCTCTAAACCAGGATGTACGACCTGTGTCCCTGTCCTCTCCTTTATCAGCAGCTCACCACTACCTGGAATATGTAATTGTCAAGCTTGCCGTGAAACCTGTTTCCTCTATGTCCTCTGAGCTCCCCTCTTGGGAGGCATGAGCAAGCCATGAGAAGAGCTACCCTGGGGGGCCCAGCTTACTGTGGGGCACTGAACGCTACACTCCCCTTGGTTCTACATCCTGGGGAGCAGGATACAGGCTGAGTTCTCTTGGGCCCCCCAGCTCCCTGCCTAGGCAGATGGGATTGGGGCACCTCACAGTGGATCTGGGTCCTAGGCGGTCTTGCCACAGCCTGGCTCTGGCCTCCAGGTGGACCTTGGGAAATGAGGAAGAGAGTAGCTGGGATCTTGGGGAAGACATGGGCAAAAGGAGGGGGCCTCAGTAGAAAAGTAGGATAGGTTGGGGGCTCAGGGGCAAGGGCAGGTCAAAGGGGATGGGGTCTCCTGCATGTATCCCACTTTAGCTTTTGAAAAGATGGTCACTCTACAGTGAATGGGTGGATAGTAGGTAGTTGGGCTTCTTTGGGGAGCTAAGACCTGTTTCCACCCTTTGAAAACACCTGGGGCCGAAATGAAGGGGCTGGGGAGGGAACCTGGTCCTGGTTTTGTTCTTGCAGACGCGTGTATTCAGACCTCACTCACACAGGAAGAACGGCTCTGCCTCAGTCCTTATGATAGTGGGTTAGGCTTAGCAGGTGTGCGGTGTGCAGAGCCACAACAGGGGGGCTGCCTGAATGGTCTCTGTGGTTCCTGCGCTAATCCGGTCTCTGACATGACAGTCACAGCATCTGGCTGAGGCGTGGGGAAGGGTGGCTCTGTCTGTGCCCCTTGAATAGCCCCTGTCCTAGCTGGTGCACACCCTGGATCATGCAGCACCAGTGCACTTGGAAGGGGCAGGACTGTGGCTGCACAACAGCTCTGCAGGTTTTTAATGGCCTTGTGGATGTTTAACCAGAGACAGGAAAATGACATATGAGATGTAATGAGAAACAACATTCAATCCCTTCTCTTTATAAACTGTATCAACAGGATTCTGAGGTCAGAGCAGCCACTGATATGTTTCTTTATGGACACATCCCACCATCCCTGGCTCTCAATGAACACAGTCATCAGTAAATGCAGCTGCTGCCTTGGTCTCCTTCCTCAGTTGTGCTGTCCTTCTTCATCAGCCCCTCTCTCGATTGCTCCAGGGCTTGAGTGTTTTCTTCTACGAATGGTAGATCGTAGGCTCATGCCAGGGCTGCGAAACAGGTGACCCACATTTTTCAATTCCGGTGGCACCAGCGCTGGAGCCAGTTGATGAACTGACTCTTCACTTCATGAACACCCTGATTATCCTCACATGAAGGTGTTTGCTTTTCACACTGTACACGATTGGATTTATCAGAGGTGGGACAAGCAAGGAGATGTAGCCCAGCAGAATCTGAAGTAACGGAAAAGAGCCCTTCCCAAATCTGTGTATCACAGACATGCCAATCACTGGTGTGTAGAATAGCAGGACGGTGCAGATGTGGGAGATGCAGGTGTTGAGGGCCCTGAGGTATTCCACATGAGATGCAATGCTCAGCACTGTTTTGAGAATCATCACATAAGAGAGAAAGATGAGCAGTGAGTCCAACCCCATCTTTAAAAGATTAGTAAACAAGCCATAGATGCTATTGACTCTGCTATCTGAACAGGCCATCGTCATGACCTCCTGGTGCAGGCAGTAGGAATGGGAGAGGACATCGGCTTTACAATATTGGAACCGTTTCAGGAGAAAGGGAAGTGGGACTATTATGGCCACCCCTCTTAGCAGAAAGACCAATCCCGTCTGTGCTATTCTCAGCAGGGTTAAGATGGAAGCATATCTCAGTGGGTTACAGACTGCGATGAAGTGGTCAAAGGCCATTAACAAGAGTATGGAGGATTCAATGCATTGAAATGAGTGGATGAAGAATAGGTGGCAAAAACAGGCATTGAGGCTGATCTGCCTACAGTTAAACAAGTATACATCCAGTATCGTTGGTATGGTGGCTATCAATGTGCCAAAATCTGTGACGGCCAACATGGAAAGGAAAATGTACATGGGCTCATGGAGGTTTTGATCTGTTTTTATAATGAACAGAATGACTGAATTGCCTACTATTGAAATAACATACATGAAACAGAAGGGGATAGAGATCCAGAGATGGACGTCTTCCAGCCCAGGTATCCCAGTGAGAAGGAACACCACTGAGTTGAATTTGGTGTCATTGGTAGTTGACATAATATTTTCAGCAGATCTAGGGAGTTTTGAGATTTTCTTCCTGAAAGTAAAAAGAACAGGAGACTAGATGACATTCAATAAGACACCTTTCTCCTCTCAGTCAGGACACTCCCAGTAGCTCAAGCTAGATCAGCAAAAACATACTCTTGGATTTACACCATTGATAGGAAGATAGGCATTGCCAGATTGTATCACATCTAAAGTCCATGTAGCCGTGTATCCAATGGGAAGTTCCAGATGCTTCACAGGAAGGTGGAAGAAGCCGTGCAATGGGCAGCTGTGAGATAACCTGCTCCTAGGGAAAGTTTCCCCCTTACATGCACTAGTTAGACATATGTTGTGATGTAAATCAGGAAGGTTTAGAGCCCTTCCAAGTTTTTTTTCTTAAAATCCTCACTGATGTATTTGGATTTTCTAGTTACCCGTATAAACATCCGGTCCCTCTTTGAATCCTGCTAAGCTCTTAGCCCCTTTGATATCTTGTGGCTGGGAGTTCCTCAGCCTACTTGAGCACTGTGTGATTTTACAATTGTGACCTTCCCTTGGACACCCTTTAGGGCCCTCCACTTGTGAGTGTATCCCATTGGCAAGTACACGGTGAAAATGGTCATAGCATTTATCTGTCCTGCATCAAAGCTATTTATAAAAGTGTTTCATTGCCTCATTTCATGTATTTTTTCTCCACTCCTGAGAGTCCAAATTATGCCATAGTCATTTTCCAGCACATGGGATAAATTCTTAGGGACGGGTTCTTAATTTAATAACAGTGACTTCAACAGCGTCACTCCAGATTTACATGTGTAAATTCATTCAGAACCAGACTATTAACTTTCCTTTACCAATTGCATCCAGCGATAAACTCTGAACCCCAAGAATCCTTCCAAGAGAAGCTGAAATGCTTTGCCTGGCCAATGTTGACTGAATCCAGAGAGTTCGATCATCCTAAAAGCTTCTCTTCATCCTCACAGCGTCTGCCTCCTCTCCACATGCAAAGGTCTGTAGATATCTGGAAATTACAGGCTAACACAGACAATTACTTCACCTAGGTGTGGAAGGGGTTGGCATCACAAATGGGTAAACAGTGCAAACACTGGTGTTGCACTAATATCCAGTGGAGTGTGAAAGTTATTTCAGACATGCTCATGTAACAGATGATGGGCGCAAATTACTGACAACCACTATTACATTCCGCTTTCCTGCACTTCAGCTCTATTCTTTGCTCATACATTGACCCACAGTTCCAGACTCTCATAAATTTTTGGAAAGTCTTGCACAGGTATTGCAAAGTTATTGAGTACACGGCCCTGTATGTAAGTGTTAGAGACAGCTTCTGGTCTGTTTCCAGGAGACAGTATCATATAACTGTTCACTGAACAAAGAGTTAATGGAACAAACAACATTGCAAAGAGTATGCGGAGCACTTCTGAAATACTTTCCAAAGCAAAAGCCATTAAGCAGTAACATCACCACACTGCTCCTTCCTGTAGAGATTCCAACAACTCTGCTGCTGGCTTTCAACATACAAACGTCATGAAAGCTTG
Source organism: Chelonoidis abingdonii (assembly GCF_003597395.2). Lineage (NCBI taxonomy): Eukaryota > Metazoa > Chordata > Testudines > Testudinidae > Chelonoidis > Chelonoidis abingdonii. Next base: position 369,545,699 of record NC_133769.1, on the reverse strand, counting down.
GTTAGTAATATTTGTATCACAATGAATACCTTCGGCATAACATTTATGCATCTGCACTTTAGCACACACATGTCAACCACATGTGCTGGACCTAAGTGGAGCTGCTCGGCAAGCACAGTTGTCTCACAGTGTACTGGAGCCCAGGGCCCCATCTGAGGGTGAGAGTATCATGGAATTTCACTCCATGAGAGAGAAGGTTAAGAGGCCTGATATCTGACACTCAGAAACCAGAGCGGGGGCAGGAATGTAGGTAGCCTTCTAACTCCCAGGGGTATCTACACAGAAGAGGGGCTGGAACCCTCAGCCAGTCTGGAAATATAAATCTGCCTTATCGGACCTGTTACCACAAAGCTACACAGCTCTGAGTTCCTGCCTTCCCAATTGAGCCAGAGAATAAAATTTTTCTGAATGCATTTATTGATTAAATTTCCAGGAGCAAACAAACCTGAAGCGATTTGGGAACTAGTCACTGACATTCTTTGTGGTCTTTTCTCACTGAGCCCCTGGCAGGATCAGGCCCAGAGCACACAGCACCTCTAGAAATGGGACCCCTTCAGAAATCCTGACTGAGGGCATTGGGGTTTTTAACACTCCGAGCTCGATTTGAATCCCAGATTTTTGTGTAGCTTGGATAACCTTCTGTGGACTATGTGCAGATGTAGGGGAGGGGTTCCAAATTTACGTAGCCCTGCCTGCCCTCTAGCCCCATCAATGAGTCACACAGACAGCCCAGCTGAGTCCTCTGCTGCTGCACAGAACATCTGCAAATGGAAACAGTTTGCAGCCTTTCCCCTTCACTTCACATTTTAAAGATAGTGAAACCTGCCAATGTATGAAGTTCCTCATGGAAGGGGAGCCGCTGACACCCTAAACAAGTATTCACCCTAAAGGAGAAGAAGTCTTTTGAGATAGCACAGGCAGCAGGCAGTATCTGTTCGGATAGAGAGGTATCTGTTTTTATGAAGCATGCCTGCACATTCCCTTGGGGGCCACTTGGCCAACAGGGAACCTCAGCTGCTTGGCTTCCTATGCACCAGCTTTAACCCCCGTCACGGCCAATGGCAAACTGCAGGAGCACAAATCACAGGGGATGCCTGGTGATGCCACCCAACTGCACTGCAGCCCAAGCCCAGCTGCAGGCTCTATTCCTGGAATACAGGCTTGTCATCACTGTCCCTATGGTTCTGGTTAGTGAGATAGCTACCTCAGGGGCAGCCGAGTAGTAACAATGATGCCGTCACAGCTGTGATCTTGTTGAAAATAATAATGATAATAACAACAACAAAACAGCAGCACCATAGGAGGAGATTTCTCCCCAGCAGCCCTGTTGTCTCTATTTCAAACCTAGGAGATAGCCCAGGGAAGGAAGATCCCACATGGTTCCCTACACGGAAATTTCCCTTTGATTATTTCAGTAGGGAAGAACCCTTCTCTTCTCCATGAGGAAATTTTCATATTTGGAGCCTTGTGCAATCTCCCTTCCTTGCCCTGCATGCTGGTTTTGAAATGCAGGAAAGGTGTCTGCCAGAGAGAAATCTGGTCAAATATTGACCTCCTTAAAGAATTCTAGTAGAGTGGTGAGGCATGATTTCCTTTTACAAAAACCCTGTTAACTCTTCACCAACAAATTATGTTCATCTCTGGGTCCGACAATTTTGTTCTTTACTATAGTTTCAACCTGTTTGGATGGCACTTAAATCAGGATTACCAGCCTATAATTGCCAAGGTCACTTCTTGAGCCCTTTTAAAAAAAATGGCCTCACATTAGTTATCCTCCAGAAGCTGACTTAAATGATATGTTACAGACAACAGTTAGTAATTCTGCAATTTCACATTTGAGTTTCTACAGAACACTTAGGTGAATACCATCTGGTGGCCTATTATTATTTAATTTATCAATTTGCTCCAAAAGCTTCTCTAATGACCCCCTAGCCTGGGAAAGTTCCTCAGATTTCTCACCTAAAAGATTGCTGAGGCATGATTTGCCTTAGAGAAGCTGTGTTGATTCTTCCCCAACATAATGTGTTCATCTTTGTGTCTGACAACCAATTAGCCTGGTACTGAAATTAGGTTTTCTGGCCTGTATTTCCAGGATCACCTCTGAAGCATGTTTTAAAAATCAGCATCACATTAGCTATTTGCCAGTCATCTGGTAAAGAGGCTGATTTAAACCATAGGTCACAAAGCACAGCTTGTAGTTCTGCAGTCTGGTTTTTGAGTTTCTTCTGAACTCCTGAGTTCATCCCATCTGGTCCTGGTAACCGAATGCTGCTAGGGCTCATTGAAGGGCTCATTGTTCAGTGTTTGTTGCCCATGTAGGTACTGACAGACTATGATTAAGTCACCCCTTAACCTTCTCTGCATTACGATAAATAGATTGAGTTTATTGAGTCTATCACTATAAGGCAGATTTTCTAATCCTTTCTATCATTCTCTGGGCTCACCTCTGAACCCCTCTCAAATTTATCATCATCCTTCTTGAACTGTAGACACCAGAACTGGACAGAGATCCCAGCTGTGGTCACACCAGCACCAAATGCGGAGGTAAAATAACCTCTATTGCCCTACTTGAGATACTCGAGATTCCCCTGGTTATACATTCTGGGTTGCACAAGCTTTTCCATCTGTAGCAGCACACTGGGAGATCATGTTCAGCTGATTATGACCTCCAGGATTGGACCCCTATCGAGTAAGGATGCCCTGCGTCCCTTGTTCCTAGATGTAAACTCTTCATTGAGCCATATAAAAACACACGTTGATGAGGCACCAAAGTGTGTTGCTCAAGGTCACAGGAGAAGTCTGTGGAAGAGCCTGGAACTGAAACCAGTTCTTCTGAGTCCTGGGCTAGCATGTTAACCCCTGAACCATCCTTCCTCTCTGAGGCTAGTTGCTTGTGGCAGGGGTGGCCGGCAGCTCAATATGCTGAGATTACCAGAAACCCAGGGAACTAAATTCCTGTGACATCACTAAACAAGAACCCAAGAACAAGTCCTTTTACAAACAATAACACTGAGTCATGCTTGCAAACACTAGTCCAATGATTGTGCTGAGCCTCTCAGTGTCTCTGTGACTCTTCAAAAATCCCCTTAGAAATCCACTACCTATCCTTCACTGTCACCCCGGAGCACCCACACATCTGCCACAGACACCAAGGTGGTGGTGTCACGGGGCTTCCTACAAGCAGCCGTCACAGGACACTGTGGTTAGTGGCTTTTTATAGACCTATGTCAGAGGTGTTGCTCTGTGGAACCCTGACACCACCCTGATCTTAGGGTCTCAGAGTCTCTGAGCACCTGGAATGTATTTATCTTCCTGTCACCACTGTGAGGCAGGGCAGGGCTATTATCCACCTGTGCAGAGGCTCAGAGACAGCCAATGGCTTGTCTACGGTCACACACAGCAAGGGAATCACACTCAGCTCTCTTCAATCACAGATCCTCTACTGTGCCAGACCTGTGCTGTAGCACATGAGGATGGCAAGGAGCCAGTTATAGGGGTTTGATTCACTGGCCTGTTATCCCCCTGCCTTTGTGGAGTTTAGAGCAACCTTGGGGCTGGGATGACCTCTGCCCGTTAGTAACGGCTTTCAAGATCACAGCGCATTCTGACCAAGTCCCTGCAGATGAAAGCCACCCTAGAGTGCCCCCCTGGGGCCTGAGGTAGCAGTGCAGGTGCCCTGTCCTTCCCTCTAAGGTCCTTGCAATGACTTATTCACAGCCTGGATTATTTTTAAAAAGAGTCCGCTTTGTGAGATGCACTTATTCAGTGTTCTTCAACCCTCCAGCTCCATCCTCCTTTTCTCAGGAGCCCCCACATACTCCCTGCACCATCCTGCTTGCCTGAGTTGGAGTTGGTTCAGACTTGCCACACCCTCTGCTCCTCCCCAGAGGCCCTGCCCCCTGCCCCCATCTATTCCCACTTGACCCTGCCTCCTGCTCCTCCACTTCCCCTCAGGCTCAGCCCCCAGCCAGGCCAGAGACAAGCCGTGGTAAGAGCTACCCGAAGAGCCCAGGTGGTTGTGCTGATCCCCAGACTCTCTATGTTCTCTGGGGGTGCATCCTGGGGGGCAAGGACACAGGCTGGGGGAATCTCTTGATCTCCACAGCCCCCTTCCCGGGACAGGTGGAGGGTCTTTGGCTCCTCACACTGGCTCTGGCTCCCTGGGCAACTCTTACCATGGTCTGCCTCTAGCTTCTGACCTGGAGAGGTGATGGAGCCTACGGTATTGATTTCTTGGGTGTCATAGTGTACTCACTGATCATTTGTGGTAAATAAGTTAATCGAGCCCTGTTCTGGATTTACACATGGGAATCTGGAGTGACACAAGCTGAAGTCGTGTTACTGAATTAAGAACCTGGCCTAAGAATTTATTCCTCTTTTTCTATTATTCTGCAAAGTTGCAGTGCATATTTGGATTCTCTTGGTGTGAGAAAAACATGCTAATTTAGAATAATGCAGCAGATAATACAAGACTGTTTCCCATGCACTTTGCATAGCATGCTCAGAAGTGGAGGGCTTAAAGGTTTTTCTGTGTGAAGGTCACAACTGTAAATCACACAGTGCTCATAGGCTGCAGAACTATTACCATAAGGATACCATGGGCCATGAGTTTAGCAGGTTCAGAGCGACTGGATGTTATATGGGTACCCAGAACCATAGAGTATGAGGATTGTTTTTTAAGGCTTGAGGGCTATAACTTTCTGTTATTACAACAAACCATGTCTAAATACTGGGTAAGAGGGAAAACTTTTTTGGGAGGAGGTTATATCTAGCTTCCTACTGCAGGCTTCTTTCCACCTCTTTGCAGCTTTGTATGGAACCCTGGATTACTGGGTTAGATGGACTGCAGGTCTGATCCAATATGTCAGTTGCCTATTTCTATTGCTGCTGTAAAATCCAAGACTAGTTTTTGCTGATCTTGCTTAAGCTTCTGGGAGTCTCTGAACTTGCACGGAGAGCAGAAAGATGTCCGTTAAATATCATCTAATCTCCTGTTCTTTTTACTTTCAGAAAGAAAAGCTCAAAACTCCTTGACCTGCCCCGTACATTATGTCAGCTGTCAATGACACCAATTCAACTCTGCAGTGTTCCTTCTCACTGGGTACCTGGACGGAAAGCGTCCCTCTCTGGATCTCTGTCCCTTCTGCTTAGTGTATCTTATTTCAATAGTAGGAAATTCAGTCATCTGTTCATTATAAAAAAGATCCAAGCCTCCATGAGCACCGTACATTTTCCTTCCATGCTGGCTGTCACAGACCTTGGCATAACAATAGCCTCCATGCCAACAATTACGTATTACTTATTTAACTCTAGGGGATAGCCTCGATGCTGTTTTACTCAGCTGTTCTTCATCCATCATTTCAAAGCATTGAATCCTCCATCTTTTTGCTGATGCTTTTGACTGCTTCATCGCGGCGCAACCCCTGAGATATGCTTCCATCTTACCCCTGCTAGAGATAGCCAAGATGGGACTGCTGCTTGTGCTAATACGGTTTGTCCTAATAGTCCCCTCCTCTTCTCTTTAAGACGGTTCCAATACTGTGAGCCAGTGTCCTCTCCCCTTCCTACTGCCGCTGCACAGGAAGTCATGATATGGCTTTGTTCCGATTCAAACACCATCTACGGCTTGGTTATTACATTCTTAACCATGGGTTGGACTTGCTGCTCATCTTCCTCTCTTATGTGATGATCCTCAAAACAGTGCTGAGCATCACGTCCCACACGAGTGCCTCAAGCCCTGCAATACCTGCATTTCCACCTCTGCGCCGTCCTGCTCTTTTACACACCAGAAGACAGTCTGGTCTGTGATACCACAGATTTGAAGGGCTCTTCTCCTACTTTCAGATTGTCCTGGGCTACGTCTAACTGTTTGTCGCCGCCATGAGTCCAATTGTGTGAAGCGTGAAAAGAAACACCTTCGTGTGAGAAATAGGCGTTCGTCAAGTGAGGGTCAGTCATCACGGCTCCAGTGCTGGTGACCCAAAGATGAAAACATGGGCCTCCATTCACCCTGGACCCTGCTAGAGCTGATGAGTACTGATCTCTACCTCTAGGGACAGGTCAGAGGGCGGAGCAGCGGGGAGAAGAGCTGGTGAGGGAATGCCGTGCACTTGGGGTGGTAAGGAAGCAGGCAAAGCTTTCAAAGTGACTGTGTCTTGGAGGAGCCGGGTTGACCTTTGTCAACGTTTTTTTTCCACTTAAATTTAGAGTTCAAGGAGTGGGGACCTGCATGAACACTTCTAAGCTTTTATTATGCCTAGGTCTGGCATGCTGCCACCAGCAAGAAGTTAGTGTCTGGCACACTTTCTGTTCCCCAAACCTTCCTGGGGAACCAACGACCCAAACCCTTGGGTCTTAAAACAAGAGAAATAACCATCCCCTCCTATCACCCCAGACCTTCCCCTCCCTGGGTTGCCTTGAGAGGCTTACACAGATCCCCCTTGGATCTTAAAAGAAGAGGAATTACCACCCCCTCCTTTCTACCCCCACCAATCCCTGGTGAGTTCAGCTCAATCCCTGGATGTTTAAAACAAGAAAAATCATCAGTTCTAAAGAAAGCTTTAATTAAAGAAAGAAAAGGTAAAATTATCTCTGTAAAATCAGATGGAAAATGCTTTACGGGTATACAGATTATAAAGACTAGAGAGACCCCCCCGCCTTACATTCAAAATTCACAAAGAGAGGTTAAAATCTTTCCAGCAAAAGCACCATTTCATTGAGGAACAAATCGACTAATCCGCCTTGCCTGGCTATTACTTGACTATTTTGAAACTGAAAGACTGATTCAGAAAGATGGGATAGCCTGGGTTGAGTCTGGTCCCTCTTAAGCCCAAGAGCGACAACGAACAAACACAACAGCACAACAAAGACTTCCCTCCTCAAGTATTGAAAGTATCTTGTCCCTCTATTGGTTCTCTGGTCAGGTGTCAGCCAGGTTTACTGAGCTTCTTACCCTTTACAGGTAAAGAGACATTACCCTTAACCATCTGTTTATGAGAACCCTAAAGGCTGGTGTGCTGCTCTTATCAGACTTCTGTCTACATCAATAAAGAAAGAGTGGTGGATGTTGTTTCCATTACCTGGCTCGACCTCCCATCTCTGGCTAAACATCCATGGACCATGAAAAAAGTTGCAATTCTACTGAACTTTCCTGAGCCTCTGGGTGCGTGTGATCCATGGCTTCTGCACGAGCTGTGGACAGGGCGTATTGAAGGGGCTTAGAACACCTCCCTTTCCCTACACCCTCCATGGCTTGTGTGACTGAGTTGTGTCAGAGACATGATTATGGAGAAGCGCAAGAGAGCCACTTCAGACATCCCACCCCATTAACAGATCTGCACACTAGCACACAAGCTGAGCCTACTCCCCACCAGGCAAGCAGAGTTATGTGTGCGAGTGGCGGTCTGACCACAGGAGTCCTGGCAAAGTTGTGGCCCGAGTCCCTTCCTTTCCTCCATTTCTGCTGCTCCTTGCTTGCAAAGTGGTAGAAATACTCCCCTGTTTCCCAGAGAGGATCGTCCAGATCCTTTCCCATTCACTGTAAGGTGATCATCGCCTCTGTGACTCACTGCCTGCCCTCTCTTCCCCCTTGAAGGCCTCACTCTTACTCATCATTTTTTCTGAGTCTCCTCCCTTGCCCAGGTCTTCTCCAAGACCCCCCACTTCCTCTTCATTTCCCAAGGCTCCACCGAAGCCAGAACCAAAGCGTGTGGCAGAGCTGCGATAGGAGCCAGATCCAGTAGAGAAAATAATTATCCCTTGCTTCTTTTCTGCCTCAAGGCCCCATCCCTAATCTCTCTTCCCTCCTGTTGCCCCACCCTCTCTCTCCAAGACTCATAGATCATAGAATTAGGTTGCGAGAGACTTCAGGAGGTATCTAGTCCGACGCTGCTCAAAGCAGGCCCACCCCACTAAATATCCAGCCATGTTTTGTCAAGCCGAGCCTTAAAAACCTCTAAGGAAGGAGGTTCCACCACTTTCCTAGGTAACCCATTCCAGTACTTCATCACCCCTCTTGTGAATAGCGGTCTAATATCAACCTAACCTCCCCCATTTACTTGAGACCATTGCTCCTTGTCTTGTCATCTGCACCACTAAGACAAGCCGAGTTCCATTCTCTTTGGAACCCCACTTCAGGTAATTGGAGGCTGCTATCAAATCCCCTCACTCCTCTCTTCTGCAAGTTAAGAAACCAGTCCTCAGTCTCTCCTTGTATCTTGTGCCGACTCCTATCATTTTGTTGGTCCTTTGCTGGACTCTTCTATTAGTTCACATCTTTCTGTAGTGGGGGCCTAAATGGCAACATTTCCAGATGTGGTCTCACTAGTGCCGAGTGAGGGGAATATTACTTCCTTTGACTGCTGGCCATGTTCCTACTAATGCAGGCCCAATATGTGCCAGCGTTCTGGCAACAAGGCACACTATTGACTCATATCAGCTTTCATTCACTGTAATCCCAGCCTTTTCTGCAGAACTGCGCTTGGCGAGTTGGTCCTCAGCCTGGAGTGGTAAATGGGATTCTTCCTCCAAGTGCAGGCTCTGCACTTTCCTTGTTGAACCTCATAGATTTCGTTTTGCCAATCCTCCAGTTTGTCTAGTCACTCTGGACCATACTATACCCTCCCGAGTATCTACCTCTCCCCTCAGTTTAGTGAATCTGTAAACTTGCTGAGATGCATTCCATCCTCATCCAGATCATTAATAAAGTGTTGAACAAAACCAACCTCAGAACCGACTCTGGGGCACTCTGCTTGATACTGCTGCCAATCGACATCGAGCCACAGATTATTACTCTGAGTCTGACAATCTGCCAATTTCCATCCACCTTATAGTCCATTCATCCAATCCATACTTCTTTAACTTCTGGCAAGAAATACTGTGGGACTGTTCAAGCTTTCTAAGTCCGATAGATATCATGTTCTTCTGCTTTCCTATTTCACAGAGCCAGTTATCTCATCAGTAGAAGGCAATCAGGTTTGTGAGCGATATTTACCCTGGTGACGCGCCCTGTCCTCCTTC
>NC_133769.1:369513497-369536581 GCF_003597395.2 Chelonoidis abingdonii | reverse complement strand
CAAGCCAAGTATTGGTGTGTAGAAAAGCAAGACAGCACAGAGGTGAGCCCCACAGGTGTTCAGGGCCCTGAGGGACTCCATATGGGATGTAATGCTCAGCACTGCTCTGAGGATCATCACATAAGAGAGACAGATGAGCAACGAGTCTAACCCCACTGTTAAGAGTACAATAGACAAGCCATAGATGCGGTTGACTGTGATATCTGAACAAGCTAACTTCATGACGTCTTGGTGCACACAGAAGGAATGGGAGAGGACATTAGTTCGACAGTATTGGAACCTTTTGAGGAGAGGGGGAGTGGGAATATTAGGGCCACTTCCCTGAGCACACACACCAGTCCCATCTTGGCTATTTTGGAGGGTGTTAAGATGGACGCATATCTTAAAGGATTGCAGATTGCGACAAAGCGGTCAAAGGCCATCAACAAGAGCACAGATGATTCAATGCATGAAAGCGAGTGGATGAAAAACAGCTGAGCAAAACAAGCATCGAGGCTGATCTCCCCAGATTTAAACAAGAATATACCCAGTATCGTCGGCATGGTGGTTACCAATAAGCCAAGATCTGTCATGGCCAACATGGAAAGAAAAATGTACATGGGCTCATGGAGGGTTGGATCTCTTTTTATAATGAACAGAATGACTGAATTTCCTACTATCGAAATAACATACATTAAGCAGAAAGGGATATAGATCCAGACATGGACATCTTCCAGCCCAGGTATCCCGGTGAGAAGTAACACTGCAGAATTGGATTTGGTGTCATTGACAGCTGACATAATGTACTGGGTAGGTCTCAGGAGTTTTCAACTTTCCTTCCTGAAAGGAAAAAGAACAGGAAACTAGATTATATTTAACAAGACATCTCTCTGCTCTCAGTGCAAGTCTAGAGAGTCCCAGGATCTCAAGGAAGATCATCAAAAACAAAGTCTTGGATTTACACCACTGATGGAAAGATAGGCACTGCCAGACGGGAGAAGACCTGTATTCCATCTAGCCCAGTAGCCAGTTTCCGATGCTGGAGAGAAAGGGGAAAGAAGCCCTTCCATAGGCAGTTATGAGATAACCTGCTTCCAGGGAAAGTTTCCTCCTGACACCCAGCACCTACACATATTTTGTGCTGTAAATCAGGAAGTTTTAGAGCCCTTCCAATACTTTATTATAAACAATCCTCACTACTCTAATTAGATTTTCTGGTAACCCATATAAACATCCAGTTCATCTACACCAGCGACATCATCACAGGACCTAACTAGATCAGCCACAACATCACCATTCATTCACCTGCATGTCCACCAATGTAATATACACCATCATGTGCCAGCAATACCCCTCTCTGTGTACATCAGCCAAACTGGACAGTCCNACGGGTGTGTGGGTGGCCTGGATGCTAAATGGTGGGCCATGGTCAACTAGGCCCACCCATGACTACGCCTGCTTCAGACCAGCCTATTTCCCTGTGTCCCTGACAGTATCTTCCATCTGTTTGCTCTTTCTTGTGGAAGCAGCTTGTTCTGAAACCTGTGTGAGCCTGGGCCCAGTCACCACAGTGCTCAGCCGTGTCTGTTTATGGGGCCAAAGTGTGAAGCTGACCTTTGCCCTCAGACGGCTTTCTCCGAGAACCATCTAAGATGAGCCACTATGCCCGTTGGATCCATTGTTTGGCAGTTAGACCCATTCAGCCTCAATGGCTGCAAACTCCGGTCTGCTGACTGTGCTGAAAGGCTCGGTATCATTGTGACACTCCAACACTCCCCTCACAATTCTACTACCCACCCGTCACTGTCACTCCTAAGCACCCCCACGTCTGCCATAGACACCAAGGTGCTAGAGTCACAGGGTTTCCCAGAAACCAGCTGTCACAAAAGGCTGCGGTAAGAGGCCTTTGACAAACAAATGTCCAGAATTGTTGCTCTGTGGAACCCGAACACAGCCCTGATCTTAGGGTCTCAGACTATCTGAGCACCTGGAATGTATTGATCCTCCTGCCACCCCTGTGAGGCAGGGCAGGGCTATTATCCACCTGTGCAGACGCTCAAAGACAGCCAAGATATGCAACAAGACAAGTTCCCAGCCCAGAGTGTGGAGAAATATAAGTACCAAAAGGGAGTTCAGTATTCATGGTCTGGCCCCAGGTCCTTGGATGCTCTGCTGAGTCATAGCATCCATTACTGATAGGTGGCTGAAACGCTCATAGGAAGACTAAGCTCTTCCATGGTTCATTCTCTTTGTTTATGAGCCATCAGTAAGGCTATATTTTAGTCACAGGTATTTTTAGGACAAGTCACGGACAGATCTTGCGCAATAAACAAAAACTCATAATCTGTGACCGGTACATGACTTTTAATATGTACCCCACCTAAAACTTGGCCGGAGTGCTGTGAGTTCCCGGGGACGGGGGTCATCTGGGGACACCAGAGGTGCTGGTGGAGATGGCCTGGGACCACGGCTGGTGCTGGGGATGGCGTGGCTGTGACACATGGGCCGGGAACCCCTCTGATGCTGGAGTGGGAGGGAAAGCAGCATCGCACCAGTGGTGGGCTGCGGGGGTGGATAAGGCTGGCAGGCTACCTACCCACCTGCATGTGTCCCTGCAGCTCCTGAGCATATGGGAACTGAAGCCAATAGGAGCTGCAGGGGTGGAGTCTGTGGGTGAGGGGGGTACATGGAGCCCCGTCGTCCCTCCTTCTAGGAGCTGCAGGTACATGAAGGTGGGAGACAGGGTTACGGCAAACCCCGACGTAAGAGCCACTCTACACTATAACCCCCTGCCCCTAGCCCTGAGCCCATTCCCACATACTCAAACTAAAACTGCTGTTGCTGGCCCAGTTGCCTTCTCTCTCTCTCCTTCTCCTCCATTTCTTTGCCTGTCAGGTCTGTGGCTAGTTTCTTTTACTCAGTTTCTGCCTGTTCGAGTTCCAAAATTCTCTGGTGTGCAGCTCCTTCCACTTGCTTCTGAGCTTCCCTAACTTTTATCTGGAATTCTTTTAACTCCAGAAATCTTTTATATTCATCTTCTTTTTTTTCTGCCTGCAATCTGCATGGCTCCAATTTCACAACAGTTTCACTCTCACTCATTTTCCTGCTTTTCTGTCCTTACTTTCCTTTTCCCAAATAAGCAAAGAGATAATAACAAAGTGGAAACCTCTTTGACAGAGCTCAAGCCAGCTCACATAAATCTCACTTAAAATATCCACCACTGTATGAAGTGAAAATCTCACTCTGAACAGTAAGCTGTGATCGGTCATCAACCCCAGGGTGCAGTCTGGGAGCTGTTGGAACCTCTGAGCTCCTAACCATTCAGCTGGGCTGGCTTCTCTAATGCTGCTATGCTGGTGACACAGCCAGCCTCTCCAGTGGCAAACAAAGGTACTGAGGGTTAGTTAATCGAAATTTCTAGTCACACAGTACATCAGTGGCAGAAACACTGCATCTCTCTGAACTGGGCTACAAAGCCTCCTTTGTGAGAAACAGAGTTTCACCACAGACAGCCAGATATAGCAGTGACTGTCTCGAAGAATCACTGGTTCTTGCAGCACTGCTGAGAGAGTCTCTTCTTCTTCTTCAGACATGAGAGATGCACATGCCGGATAAGAAAGGCCATGCACATTCTTAATAGAGGATAGGCATTAGCTGTGCCTCTGTTGAGGAGATGACTATTTCCACTCCTATTTCATTGCTAGGGCAACACAAATGGAGGGGAGGATGAGGGAACGTGGGTCTCAGTCTCTTGTCAGTTCTCCTATGTATCAGAACCTCATTCACACAGGCTGATCTGCCTTGGTGGAGAGTGGGATCAGAGGTGTACTGTGTGCAGAGCCATCAATGAGGGTAGAGGGTTTGTCTGAATGGCTTCTCCCGGGGCTCCTATGTTAAACATGGGTCTGACATGATTCAGTCACAAACATCTGGCTGAGGGCATAAGGGGATGGTGGGTGTCCATGCCACTTGAATAGCTCCTGTTCACAGCTGGTGCAGCCCCGAAGGATCTCACAGCACCCAGAGCGCTCAGGAAGGGCCAGGACTGCAACAGTAGAACAGCTCTGCACTGTTTTTCATAGCCTGTGAATGTTTAACAACAGACAGGACAGTGACAGGCCACGTGTAATGGGAAACAGCTTGCACATCCCTTGTTTTTACTAACTGTATCAACAGGAATTCTGAGGTCAGAGCAGACACTGATGCAGCTCTTTTTTGACCAATATCCCACTGGTTCCCTGGCTCTTCACAAACAAAGTCACTTTTTAATCCTGCTGCCTGCCTTGGTCTCCTTCTTCCAGTGCCCTGTCCACCCCCACCAGCCGCTCTCCAATTGCTCCAGGCGTTAGACCCCATCTGAACCTTTCTCTCCATAATGGAGATCACTAGCTCATGTCGTCTCAGATTTAAGAGTCCAGGATGGAATAGGTGGCCTGTATTTTTTGTCTATCACTTCATCAGCCCTAGAGCTGCATTTTGAACTGACCCTTCACTTGATGAATGCCCTGATGATCCTCTCACGAAGGTGTTTGCTTTTCACGCTGTACACAATTGGGTTCATCAGGGGCGAGACGAGCAGGTAGATATAACCCAGGACAGTTTGAAACAAGGGAGAAGAGCCCTCCCCTAATCTGTGTATCAGGGACAAGCCGGTGATTGGCATATAGAAGAACAGGATGGCACAGAGGTGGGAGACACAGGTATTCAGGGCCCTAAGACACTCCGCATAGGACGCGATGCTGAGCACTGTTTTAAGGATCATCACATAAGACAGAAAGATGAGCAGCGAGTCCAACCACAGCATTAGAACTGTAATAGAAAAGCCATAGATGCTGTTCACGCTAATATCTGAACAAGCCATCTTCATGACCTCCTGGCTTAGGCAGTAGGAATGGGAGAGGACATTAAATTGACAATATCGTAACCGTTGAAGGAGAAAACAGATTGGGAGTATTACAGCCACCCCTCTTAGCACACACATCAGTCCTATTTTGCTTATTCTTGGCAGAGTTAAGATGGAAGCATATCTCAGTGGGTCTGGATCGCGATATAGCGGTCAAAGGCCATCACCAAGAGCACAGAGGATTCAATGCATTTAAGCAAGTGGATGAAGAAGAGCTGGGCAAAACAGGCATTGAGGTTGATCTCTCTAGAGTTAAGCAAGTATAAGCCCAGTGTCATCGGCATGGTAGACATCAATAAGCCTAGGTCTGTGATGGTCAACATGGAAAGGAAAATGTACATGGGCTCATGGAGGCTTGAATCTGTTTTTATAATGAAGAGAATTACTGAATTTCCTACTATGGAAATAACATACGTTAAGAAGAAGACGATAGAGATCCAGAGATGGACGTCTTTCTGCCCAGGTATCCCATTGAGAAGGAACACTGCAGGTGTGAATTTGGTGTCATTGACAGATAATATAATGTACTGGGCAGCTCCGAGGAGTATTGAACTTTCCTTCCTAAAAGGAAAAAGAACAGGAGACTAGATGATATTTAGTGAGACATCTTTCTGCTCTCAGTGCAAGTCTAGATACTCCCAGTAGCTCAAGGAAGATCAGCAAAAACACAGTCTTAGATTTACAGAACAAATAGGAAGATAAGCATTGCCATCATGCATCAGATCCATAGTCCATCTAGCTCAGAGGTTCTCAAACTGGCAATTGGGACCCCTCAGGGGGTCATGAGATTTTATATGGGGGGGTAGCGAGCTGTCAGCCTCCACTCCAAACCCCGCCTTGCCTCCAGCATTTATAATGCTTTTCAATAAATAAACAAGTGTCTCACTCAGAGGCTGCTGTGGGAAAGGGATCACCCATAGAACCGTTTGAGAACTACTGATCTAGTCTAGTATGCAGTGGCCAGTTCCAGATGCTTCAGAGGAAGTGGAAGACGCTCTGCAATAGAGAGCTTTGAAATAACCTGAACCCATTAGTTAGACAATTTTTGTGAAGCAAATCAGGCAGTTTTAGAACTCATTGAAGAAATTTGAAACTATCCTCATTATTTTAATTCGATTTTCTGGTTAGCCATATAAACATCCAGTCCCTCTTTGAATCCTACTAAACTCTTGGCCTAACTGATATCTTGTGGCTGGGAGATCCACAATCTACTTGAGCACTGTGTGATTTTATAATTGTGACTTTCCCACAGGCACTCTTTCTGGCCCTCCACTTCTGAGAATGCTTCATTTTTATCATGAAATGAGTGTGAATTCAAGGGAAGTGCATGGGTAAAACTGTCATTGTATTTATCTGTCCTGCACTGAAGCTATTTAGAAATGTATTTCATTGCCTCATTATATACACTTTTTTATTTTCGCCACATCTGAGGGTCCAACTAAAGCCACTGCCTCTTTGCAGTACATGAGATATATTCTTAGGCACAAGTTCTTAATTCAATAACATTGACTTAAATGACATTGTTCTAGATTTACATGTGTAAATTTGATAAGAACCAGGCTCTGTTAACTTTTCCTTAAACCAAATGCTCCCAGTGATACACTCTGACCCCCAAAAATCCCTTTAAGAGAAGCTAAAGTGCTTTGAGCAGCCTAAGTTCAATCATCCTACAGGTTTCTCTTCATCCTCACAGGGCCTGCACTCTCTCCCCAGGTGAGGTCTGTAGATATTTGGAAAGTTACAAGCTAACACAGACATTTATTTTATTTGGGAAAATGTGTGGTTAGTGTTACGTATGAGTGAACAGTGAAAACCCTCGGTTTGCACTAATAGCTGGTGGAACTTGCCAGTTTCTTCAGACATTCTTGTGTAAGTGGTGATGGGAGTCAATTACGTACAACCACAATTACACTCCCCTTTTCTGCACCTGAGCTCTGCTCTGCTGAAACAGAGGCCAGGAGTTCTGATCTCTCATAACTTTACTTTTTGGAAAGTCTTGCCCAGGGAGTGTCCAGGGATTGTGTTCTTGACACTGAATGTAAGTATTAGAAACAGCTACTGGTCAGTCACCAGGTGGAAGAATCATACAACTCTTCACTGAACAAAGAGTTAACAGCACATACCCATTGCACATAGTATGTGGAGCACTTCTGAAATACTTTCTAAAGTAAAAGCCATTAAGCAGTAAAGTTTCCACTGCTCCTTCCTGTAGAGATTCTAAAAACTCTGCTGCTGGCTTTCAGTATACAGGCATATCTTGAAATTTGAGTTGTAATATTTGTATTAGAATGAAAAAAATTTGTCATAACATTTACACATCTGTACTTTAGTACACAGAGGTCCATCAATCATTTCTCCTGTGATCTGCTTTCAGAGATGATTTCTCAGGTTAGAGTGGGACTGAAAATGTAGCATCTGTCATCTGGATTTCTTCAGAACCTGAAAGATCCCAGCGTCTCAGCCCTCAGTGAGTTGCTTGTCAGCAAACAAAAATCTAGGAGCTCCTCTGTCCCTGGATTAATAGCTGACTGGTTCTCCTCAGGTTCTGTTCTGTCAGTCTGAAGTCTGTATCTGGAGTAGTAACGGGCACTGGGATTAGTATACGTATCAGTCTGTAGTACATAGTAACTCCAACACCTGTTATTTAGGTTATTTCCAGGCTTCAGCCACATTACACAGCATGTATTGCCAGCGCTGGCAGTCTGTCCAGATGTGGGGCAGCTGTTGCTGAGAGGCTGTTCAGACTGATACACACAGACTCTGCTGGGGAAATATGAAGCCTCTCTGACTGACTGTGCCCCTGTCAGAGTGGGAGGACTTGGCATCACACACATATATTGACTATTGTTTAAAAAACACTCTTATTCCCCCATGTTATGCTTTAGTCCTACAGTCAAATTAAACAATATTTTAGTTCACAGCTGGCTGGTCACTCGTCTCATCACTACTCACATGCTCCCATAGGGAAGAACCACAGGTGTCAAATGCACTCTGACCTTCTGGATAAGCACAGTTGAACCACAGTGGGCTGTAGCCCAGAGCCCAGTCTGAGGGTGGGAGAATGGCGGGATTCCACTCCAGGAATGGGCAGGGTATGAGGCCTGGTGTCTTTCACTCAGAGACCAGAGAGGGGGCACACATGCAGGTAGCTCCGAAACTGTGAACGATACCTACTGTACAGAAGTGCTGGAGGCTTCAGCCAGTCAGGAAATAGAAATATGCCACATCAGACCTGTTAGCACAGAGCAGCACGGCTCTGAATCCCTGTATTCACAATCGAGATAGAGAATAAAACCTATGAAAATGCATTTGCTGATTAAATTTCCACGAGCAAATATACCTGAGGTGACTTGGGAACTAGTCACTGAAATTTCGTGGCACCTTCTCTTGCTCATCCCTGACAGGATTGGGCCCAGAGCATATGGCATCTCTAGAAATGGGAGCCCTTCAGAAATTCTGACTTGGGGCATCGAGGTTTTCGCACTTCGAACTTGCTTGGAATCTCAGATTTCTGTGTAGCTTTAATAACCCACCATGGAGCAAGGGCACATGTAGGGGAGGGGATCCCAAGCTACCTACTGCTGCCTGCCCTACAGCCACTATCACTGAGTCACCCTGACAGCCCAGCTGAGTCCTCTGCCGCTGCACAGAACCTCTGCAAATTGAAACAGCTTGCAGCCTTTCCCCTTCACTGCACATTTTAAAGATTTTGAAACCTGCGAACGTACCCAATTCCTGCTAGCAGAGGAACCGCTGACACCAGAGGTCTTCACCCTAAAGGACAACGAGTCTTTGGAGATAGCACAGGCAGCAGGCAGTATCTGTTCAAACAGTGAGACAAGTGTCTTTATGAAGTATGCCTGCACATTCCCTTGGGGCCCACTGGCCATCAGGGAACATCAGCTGATTGGCTTAGTGTGCATCAACTTTAACCCCTGTCACAGCCAATGGCAAACTGCAGGAGAACAAATCACAGGGGATGTGTAGTGATCCTACTCTCCTGGACTGCAGCACAAGCCCTGCTGCAGGCTCTATTCCTCTAATCTGGGATTTTATCAGGATTCTCACACTATTTCCTCACTTTCTTAAAGCCCCAACTTCTGGAATCTAGACACTGTGCAAGAATCTCAGCTTTCAGTTTTCCAAAGAATTAAAAAAAATAATAAGTTGCAGAAAAGCTAGAAACCCTGAATCAATTGCATCCCCAAAGGCTGAGCAACCAATGACATATGAAAACGTACCCCACATTACTGTATATATATATCCCATTATTTTTTATCCAATCTCCTTGGTTTTGGAGGTGTGGCTCATGGTTGTTGAATGAGACTTGGTGATACTGTAACTCAGACTGCTGTGACAGTTTGTATAGATCTTGTTAGAGTGGGTATTTGATTTTGGAAGGATACCAGAAATTCCAAACAGATTTCTTGTCATGTTCTGAAGGGGCAGATGTATTGGGTGGAGGGGGCTGCACAGAGATGAGAAGGCTGGTTAGAATAGCTGATAGGCACAATACCAAGCCATAGACTGGGCAGGAGGTTTTGACGTGTCCATACGCAGAGTGCAGCCAGATGAAAAGCCTGTAGTTTCTCTTGGGGATCCAGGCAGCTGCAACTAGGAAGCATCCTGGTAACTGAGCAATCACAGAAAAATGATTAGTGTTCTTTGAAATCTTACCCCCCAAAAATGGGTGAAAAGGAAATCTTCAGTTTGGGTCAAAACATTTTGTGTGTGGGGAGGAGACTCTCTCTTCCAGCCTAGATTTAGCGCAAACCATCAGCCTCTATCACTTGTGCTACAGAATTACACCTCGAGGTGGCAGCAGTAGTCGCCCCTCAGCCTCCCACACTGAGCAACCCCTGGATGTCTGCTAGGCTGGCTACACCAGCTCTATAACAGAGGGATCCCTGGAAAAGGCTTTTCTGCAGCAGCCCCTCCATCAGCGTAACACTTTATGGCCATATTGGGTCAGACCAATGGTCCATCTACCCCTATGTCCTGTCCTCTGACCGTGAACTGTGCAGACTCTTCAGAGGGAAAGAACAATTATCGAATGATCCATCCCCTGTCGTCTGCTCCCAGCTTCTCACAGTCAGAGGTTTAGAGACACCCAGAGCATGGGGTTGTGTCCCTGCTCATCTTGGCAAATAGCTATTGACGGACCTATCCTACATCAACGTATCTAATTCTTTTTTGGACCCAGTTATAGTTTTGTATATAAATGCACACACAGGGAAGCAAGGTCAATTCCTGGTGAGCCCAGATACAAATTCTTTGGATCTTAAAACAGGGGAAAATCAATCAGGTTCTTAAAAGAAGACTTTAAATTAAAGAAAGAGGGTGAAAGGAATACCTCTGTGAGATTAGAAAGCAAGATACTTTCACAGACAACAGATTCAAAACACAGAGGATTTGCCTTTGGGGAAAACCTTAAAGTTACACTAAAACCCAAATTGATTCTCCCTCTATGTTTGCAAAAGAAATGACAAAGAGAAAAATAAATAAATTTACCACATTCTTGTCTAAATACTGACTAATTTAAACAAGGGTTAGATGGTTGTTTTCTGGATCTCTGACTCCAGCAAAAGCACACACAGAACAGATATAGGACTGTTTCCCCCCTCTCAACTTTGAAAGTATCTTGTTCCCTTATTGGTCCTTCTGGTCAGGAGTCAGCTAGGTATTGGGAACTTCTTAATCCTTTTGATAAGGGTAAATTAACAGAGCCAGGTTCAGATCGAATTTACACATGTAAATCTGGAGTGACGCCTGTTATAGGTGTTGTGGAAAATAGACCACACGTGTGAATTTTTTCTCTCTCTCTAGTTCTCCTTTCCCTGGTTTCTTCATATCCCAGTGCCCTTTGTACAGATAAAAAGTTTTAGGGGAAGTCAAAGCCTTCCTTTTACCTAGCATTGCTCTTAGCCAAAGGCCTCGGCCTGTGAAGAAAAGGGGCATGTTAGTTCAAAACTCTGGGCTGATAAGGGCGCTATATTTTCCTAATCACAGTGTCAGGCCAGATGGTTACAGAAGAATGATCGAAGGCAGATATATTAGTCCCAGAATAAGTAGGTCCCTTTTCCCTGGCTAGGGTAATAGGGGCAGTTCCAGAATAAGCAGGAACTTGCTGGAAAGAATTAAGGCAGGCAGGTTCATTATAACACTGGAGCCAATGAAGAAGTTCCTAGAATCAATTAGGACAGGCTAACTAATCAGGGCAGCTGTGTTTAAAAAAGACCTCACCTCAGTCACTGAGGTTCGTGCAAGGAGCTGGGAGCAATAGGCACTAGTAGCTGAGAGTGGGAAGGCAAACTGCCAGAGGAATGAGGAGTACAAGCATTATCAGACACCAGGAGGAAGGTCCTGGGTGCTCTTTTAGCCGACCTTAGTAAGGTCGGTCAGGGGCGCCTGGGCAGACATGGGTGCTCTTGGCAGACCTTGGTGACATAAATGGCAGTGACTGCAGGTCATTCTCGTTTCAGGTTTCATCTCCTGGATATTCAGTCCTGCCTACAGTCGTACTGCACTGTCTTCTGGCGAGCAGCCAGGAGAGGATGGCTAGCAGTCTTACTGCAACGTCTTCTAGTGAGCACCCAGGAGATGACGATGGCTAGCAGTCATACTGCACAGTCATCTGCCAGCTTAAGATGTATAAGAGAGATGGAATGGATCAAAACAAGACAGAGACTAGATTTGTTTTGCATTCATTTGCTCCCCCTCCCTTCCACTCTGGCCAGTGGAGGAAAGGATGGCTCAATGGTTTGAGCATTGGCCTGCTAAACACAGGGTTTTGAGTTAAATCCTTGAGGAGGACATTGTGTGTGTTTCTCCTTGATGCAACTCCACCCCCTTTGTTGATTTGAAATCCCTGTAGGCCAAGTCACCCCTTGCTGATGAGAGTGATGAGGATTTGGACACAGACTTCTCTCAAAGTACGGACCCTGGCAATGTGGACATCATGGTGGTATTGGGGCAGGTTTGTGCTGTGGAACGCTGATACTGGGCTCTGGAAACAAGCACAGAATGGTGGGACCACACGGTGTTGCATGTTTGGTACGATTCCGAGTCGCTGCAAAACGTTTGCATGTATAAGGGCACTTTCATGGAACTTTGTGACTTGCTTTCCCCTGCCCTGAAGTGCAAGAATACCAAGGTGAGAGCAGTCTTCACAGTTCACAGGTGAGTGACGATAGCCCTGTGGAAGCTTGCAACGCGAGAAAGCTACGAGTGAGTTGGGCATCAATTTGGAGTGGGCAAATCTATTGTGGGGGCTGCTGTGATCCAAGTAGCCAAGGCAATCAAAAAGCTGCTGATATCAAGAGTAGTGACTCTGGGAAATGTGCAGATCATAGTGGAACAGCTTTTCTGCAATGGATTTCCCTAACTGTGGTGGGGAGATAGATGGAACCCATATCCCTATCTTGGCCCGGAGCACCAAGCCAGCAAGTACATAAACCAAAAGGGGTACTTTTCAGTGGTGCTGCAAGCACTGGTGTAGCACAAGGGACATTTCACCAACAGCACAGTGGGATGGCCCTGAAAGGTACATGACGCTCACATTTTCAGGAACTCTGGTCTGTTTCTTAAAGCTGCATCAAGGGACTTTTTTCACAGACCAGAAAATAACCGTTGGGGATGTTTGTAATGCTATAATTACCCTTGGGGCCAGCCTACCTTTAATGTCGTGGTTCATTAAGCCGTACACAGGCAGCCTGGACAGGAGCCAGGAGCTGTTCAACTATAGGCTGAGCAAGTGCAGGGTGGTGAAGAACAGAATGCGCATTTAGGTGTTTAAAAGCTCGCGCTGGTGTAGTTTACTGACTCGGCTAGACCTCAGCAAAACCAACATTCCATTGTTATTACTGCTTGCTGTGCACTCCAAAATATTTGTGAGAGTAAGGGGGAGACATTTATGGTGGGGTGGGAGGTTGAGGAAATCACCTGGCCACTGATTACACGCAGCATGGACACCAGGATTGTTAGCAGAGTACAGGAAGCGTGGTGCGCATCAGAGAAGCTTTGCAAACCAGGTTTCATGACTGGCCCGGCTACGGTGTGAATGTTCTGTTGGTTTCTCTTGAGGAAACCCCGTCCTATCTACATTGGTTCACTCTTACTTCCCTGAGTGAGCTAACCATCTTCCCCTCCTCTCTTTCGATACACCACTTCGCACAGGCAGTAAAGTCATTGTTCGATTCACATTCTTGCCTTCTTTTATTAATTCATCACAAAATAGGGGAGATAACTGACAAGGTAGCCCAGAAAGGAGTGGGCGAGGAGGTAAATGTCGGTGGGCTGGGGGAGGAGGGAAGGACCAAAGTCACACTGCACTTTTGTTGGCTTGGGCAGTTCTATGGGGTGGAGGCCCCTCACTACAATTCTTGGGCATCTGGAAAGGAGGCAATGGAATTTGGAGAAGGGCGCTTGATTAACCAGGGCTGTAGTGGTGGCTACGTGCCTCAATGCTGTCCCCCCCCCTTTCTGAATCTTAACATACACCTGGACATATCAGTTTGTTCCTACCTCACCTCACATTGCCTTTGCTTCTGTCACAACTGAATGCCACGTATCACTTCAATACCCTACCCAACCTGTCCTATTCTAATATCTGTGCTTTACGATGTCTCTGGAACTATTTCAGTGTGGGGGACTGCATGAGCCTCAGAGAAAAATTTAATCGAGAGTGGATATAGCGTGATTCAGAATTTCAAAAAGCCTTTGACAAGGTCCTCCTTCACTAAAGAACTCGCTATAGCCAATATAAGCTTCCCTGGATAAGCAGGGAAGGCCCTCTCATGTTTGCCCTCTCATGTTTTGGTAACTAGTTGAAAGATAGGAAAGAATGGGTGGAAATTAATGATCAGTTTTCAGAATGGAGAGATGCAAATAGTGGTGTCCCAGAGGTGTCTGTGCAGGACCAGTCCTACTCAACATACTCATAAATTATGTGAAAAAAGGTGGCTAAATCTGCAGATGAGACAAATTTATTCAATACACTGGAGTCCAAAGAAGACAACAAAGAGTTACAAAGGGATCTCACAAAACTGGGGGACTGGGCAACAAAATGACAGATGAAAATCAGTGTTGATAAGTGCAAAGTAATGCACAGTGGAAAGCATAATGCCAACTATACATACAAACTAATGGGATCGAAATTAGCTGTTACCGCTGAAAAAAAACATCTTGGAGTCACTGGGGATAGTTCTCCGAAAACATCCATTCATGGTGAAGCAGCAGTCAAAGAAGACTGAACAGAATGTTATGTACCATTTGGAAAGGGATAGAAAATATCATATTGCCTCAGTACAAAGCCATGGTATATCCCCATCCCGAAAGCCGCATGCACTTCCAGATGCCCCATCTCAAAAAAAATACATTTGAACAGTAAAACTGCAGAGAAGGACAAGAAAAATGATTAGAGATATGGAACAACTACCATATAAGGAGAGATTAGCAGACTCAATAGACTTGGACTTTTCATCATGGAAAAGAGATGATTTAGTGGGGATAAGACTGGTGTGGAGAAAGTAAATGAAGTGTTATTTACTCCTCCTCATAAGCTTTGAGCAGGGGATGGGATTAGATACCTTCTGAGGTCCCTTCCAACCCTGATAATCTATGATAACACAAGAACTGGGGTCACCAAAGGAATTTTATAGGCAGCAGGTTTAAAACAAATAAAAGGATGTATTTCTTCACACAACGTGCCTCCAGCCTGAAGAACTCATTGCCACGGGATGTTGTAAAGGCCAAAAGTTAATTGGGTCCAGACAAGAATTCAGTTCAGGAGAAAGCATGACTCTGCATTATTTTCTGGAAAAGAAATTCTTCTTGTGTTCCTGTTTTGTGATGTCACAGGACTTTCACTCCCTCTGTTTCTGCTAATCTTAACATGCTGAGCTGCCAGCTGCCCCCTCCCCAGACAGTAGCCCTAGTGAGGAAGGATGGTTCGGTGATTATAATGCTACCCTGGGATCTGCCTTAATTCCAAGATCTTCCGCAGATTTCTCCTGTGACCTTGGGCTACTCACTTATGTCCTTTGTGCCACAAAATCAATGTTTTAATACGGCTCAATATACAGGTATAAATCTAGGAACAAGGAACACAGGCAATCTATACCAGATGGGGGACCCAATCCTGGGAAACAGTGACTCTGAAAATGACTTGGGGGTTATAATCAGCTGAACATGAGTTCCCAGTTCGGTTCTAGGGCTCAAAAAGTGAGTGCAATCCAAGATCTCCAACCAGGGGAATCTCGAGTAGGAGCAGAGAGGTTATTTTACCTCTGTGTTTGGCCCTGGTGTGACCACTGCTGGGATCCAGTTCTGGTGTCTACTGTTCAAGAAGGAAGTTGCTAAATTGGAGGGGATCAGAGAATAACTATGGGAATGATTAAAGGATTAGAAAACCTGCCTTATAGTGATGGACTCAAGGAGTTTGATCTATTTAGCATAACAAAGAGAAGGTTATGGTGTGACTTGATCACAGTCTTTAAATACCAGCATGAGGAACAAATGTTTAACAACCAAGCAAGCAGAGAAAGTTACAAGAAGATTCAATTGCTGGAAGCCAAAACTAGACACATTCAGGCTGGAACTAAGGTGTAATTTTTTTTTACAAAGAGGGTAATTAACCAGTGGAACAATTTACCAAGGGCCATGGCAGATTCTCCATCACTGACAATTGTTAAATCGAGGCAGGATGTTGTTTTTACTCTGCTGTAGTAGTTATTGTGGGGCCAGTCTCTGGCCTGTGCTGTGCAAGGGGTCAGACAAAGTGATCACTGTGATGCCTTCTGGCCTTGGGATCTGCCCAGTGGAGTTAATAGCACGGCCCTGCCGCACGGGTTGTTGTACTGATAATCATGTTAGTGATTGTGAGGCGCTCGGACGCTACAGTAATGATACCCAGAGCTAAGAGCTTTAGAGAGATTTCAGCTCTGTGTGCCCCATAAGAATAATTTGGGTCACTGGGTGGAGAACCTGAACCCTTCCCAACACCCCTTGCTGATGAGGCCTGTCATCAGCACAACCCCCTTTGATGAGGGAGTTCTGGGTCCCTCCTGCAGCTCGGTAGTAAGAACCTGCTTTCAGAGAGCGAAGGATCTGGAGAGCGTTGCCTGGCAGAACAGAGCCTAGATGGGCTGCCCCTCACTCTGATCCTGATCCTCACCTGCTCTGTGAGCACTAAGAACTCTTTTAGCTGGAGATAGATCTCACACCCTGCATCCAAATTTCCAACATCACCAACTTTGGGGGCACTTAGATTGGGGGAGGAGTTGTGTGGATTCAACAGAGAGCTAGCAGCAGGCATGCGAGCTTGGCTTGGGTCATTCCTATGTCTATTAAGAATGTGCATGGCCTTGCTTACCTAATGTGTGCACGTCTCATGCCTCATGCCTGACTAGGGGAGGAGACCCTCTAAGCTGTGCCTCAGGAACCCAGTGACTCTGCGAGCCCATCACTGTTATGTCCGGCTGTCTGGGGTGTAACCCTGTTCCTTACAACAAGGGGCTCTGCAGACAAGTGCAGAGGGAAACAGCATCTCTGCAACTGATGGACTGTGTGACCATTAACTAACCTTCAGTGCCTGCGTTTGTGGGTGCTCCTCCTGAGATACGGCCAGCAGTGCCAGCTCCAGGGATTTCATCAGGAGACTTGCACTATTTCCCGTCTTTCTTAAAGCCCCAACTTCTGGAATCAAGACACTGCTTGGCAATCTCACCGTTCAGTTTTGACAGGCCCGGCTGGATTCTGTGCTGTGCCAGCAGAGCTCCGCCGTGCGATGCAGAGAGTGCAGATGGCAAAGTCCAGTTAAAGTGGTTTGATTTTCTGGCCTGTTCTCTGTCTTCCTCAGTGGAGTTTAGAGCAGCCTGGGGGCTGGGCTGACCTCTGCCCATTGGTAACGGCTTCCAGGAGCACCAAGTCTGAATTCCCTGCGGTGCCGCTCTGTGAATAGCTGAAGCTCACGGGTGACGCGAGTCTCTTCTCGGTGGGGAGGGGGATGAGAAGGTCCTTAACTCCTCTTGCTACAAGGCCCTGCTCCTGCTCCTCTTTCCCTCAAGTCCTCACAACCTGCCTGGGCAGCTGGAGGGTCCAGGTTACCCAGAGTGACCCTTTCTCCCTGGGCGGCACTTACCGTGGCTTGGCTCTGGCTTCTGGCCTCTCTAGTGGACGAGGTTTTGAGGGAAGATGAGGGGGAAGGGTGGGGTCGCAGAGGGGATGGCTCCCCTGCTGTGTCCACACTTTTCCCGTTTAGTAAAGGGGGACCAATCCTGCACCGAATAGGCCGGCTGGGACAAGGAGTTGGCTGTCCTCTGTCAAGGGAGCTGAATGCCAAGTTTCCACCTTTGCATTGCATGGGGCAAGCACCAATGGAGACGCGGAAAAGATGTCCAAGAATGGGCCAGAAGTCTTTGCATCACCAAGCAGTCCCACTTATGTGGTAGACCCTCTACTCACAGACAACCAGCGGATGCGCGCCTCCACATCCAAGGCATTGTGGCATAGATTGGGGGTTCGGACACTTCCGATCGATGTGCTGGAAATGCCAGAGCCATCAATGGGCATGGAGAGGGTGGGTTCTTTGCCTGAATGAGCCATCCTATCGATAGCCTCTAGTCGCTCCTAAATACTGGGACCTTAGCGGTTCAATTAAATCTGGGTGCTTAGCATCAACCTCCAAACAAATTCAGTTGGATCTCTATCTCGCCTAGCCACCCAACTCAGGACTTCTTCGATCACCTAGGATACTGCAAAAGATCTACTCCGGATTCATCCTGACCACTAAGGCCCTTTCCCTGGGGGGAGACCCGCTAAGAACCATTTTCCCAGAAGTCGTCTGAGTCCTTACACCTGGCAAAGAGAAAGATATATTGCCACCCCGCCTTCCCCCCCCTCTCCCACAACAGCCTTTCCCGTCTCTGGCTAAACGAGTAGAGCATGGATGCAAATCTCATTTAACAATCACAATACAGAAGCCTCATCCCCCACTCTCTTCCAACAAGAGACAAATACTATCAAACACAAGGAACACAGAGATGATAATCCTCTCTTCCCCCTTCCCACCAATTCCCTGGTGGCTGCCGAAGCTAACACCCTCCTGATCTAACACAAAGAGAATTCCCTCCCTGTTCCTATAAACTACCTCCGAGAAGAAACTCAAACATAGTCTTACAAAGAACCTTTAATATAACAAAAAGAATGAAAAAAGACTAAGATAATAAACACACGCATCAGATGACAAATACAAGGGCTACTCGCTTATAAGAAATATGAATAAACAGTCTCGATTACAAAAACGATTATCCATTTGAAACATTCAGCAAGTTACAACTTGAAATACACCCAAACAACATAAAGCCATATTTTCACCTGATACTTACAAGTTGGAAAACAGAAAGATTAAGACGGAGAGAAGAAACTCTTCAAGCTGAGAGATTCGAAACCAAAAGACTCGAAGTCCAAAATTTCCGCTCCCGTGACTTGAAAATAATCCAGTTTCCTGATTGGTCCTCTGGTCAGGTGTTTGGTTCCCTTTGTTAACCCTTTACAGGTAAAAGAAACATTAACCCTTAGCTATCTATTTATGACAGGCTTCTCCTGGGGTTCCTGTGTTAATCATGTCTCTGACATGACTAAATCACAAGCCCTTACCTGAGGACACAGGGGTAGGATGTGTGACTCTGCCCCATGAAAAGCCCCTGACCACAGCTGGAGCAGCCCCCATGGATCACACAGCACACAGAGCTGGATGGGAGGCTCCTGGATGGAATAGGTGGGCCGTGTTTCTCATCTCCCATGACAGCAGCGCTGCAGGTGGTTCATGAACTGACCCTGCACTTGACGAATGCCCTGATTATCCCTGCACGCAGATGTCTGCTTTTCATGCTGTACACGATTGGATTAATCAGGGGTGGGAGCAGCAGGGAGATGTAGCCCAGGATGGTTTGAAGCAAGGGAGATGAGCCCTTTCCAAATCTGTGTATCAGAGCAAGGCCGATCTCTCCTGAATAGAAGAGCAGGACGGCACAGAGGTGGGATATGCAGGTGTTCAGGGCCCTGAGGCACTCTGTATTGGACGCAACGCTCAGTGCTGTTTTGAGGATCATCACATAAGAGAGAAATATGAACAGCGAGTCCAACCCCATCGTTAATAGTGTAATAAACAAGCCGTAGATGTTATTCACTGCGATATCGGAACAAGCCATCTTCATGACCTCCTGATGCAGGCAGTAGGAGTGGAAGAGCACATTGGCTCGACAGTATTGGAACCGTTTCAGTAGAAATGGGAGTGGGAATACTACAGCCAAACTTCTTAGTAAAAATAGCAGTCCCATCTTTTCTACTCTTGGCAGGGTTAAGATGGAAGAATATCTCAGTGGGTTACAGATCGCGACGAAGCGTTCAAAGGCCATCAACAAGAGCAAAGAGGATTCAATGAATTGAAGCGAGTGGATGAAGAACAGCTGAGCAAAACAGGCTTCGAAGCTGATTTCCCGAGAGTTAAACAAGTATATGGCCAGTATCGTCGGTAAGGTGGCTATCGATAAGCCAAGGTCTGTGATGGCCAACATGGAAAGGAAAATGTACATGGGCTCACGGAGGCTTGGATCTGTTTCTATAATGAACACAATGACTGAATTTCCTATTATTGAAATAGAATATGTTAAGCAGAAGGGGATAGAGATCCAGAGATGGACGCCTTCCAGCCCAGGTATCCCGGTGAGCAGGAACACTGCAGAGTTGAATTTGGTGTCATTGAGAGCTGACATAATATACTGGGCAGGTCCAAGAAATTTTTAACTGTCCTTCCTGAAAAGAAAAAGGAACAGGAGACTAGATGATATTTAACAAGACACCTTTCTGCTCTCAGCGAAAGTATAGAGGCTCCCAGGCGCTCAAGGCAGATCAACAAGAATATAGTCTTGGATTTACAACACCGATAGGAAAATAGGCAATGCCAGACTGAATTAGACCTGTAGTACATATAGCCCAGTATCCAATGACCAGTACCAGATGCTGCAGGGGAAGGTGGAAGAAGCCACAAGCATCTATGTCGTAATCTGTTTCCAGGGAAATTTTCCCTCCCCCCTGAGACCGAATAGTTAGACATATTTTATGCTGTAAAGTGTAAAATAGTCCCTCCAATACTTTTTTTAAAAAAAATCTTCACTACTGTAATTAAATATTCTGGTAACCCATATACGCCTACAGTCCCTCTTTGAATCCTGCTAAACTCTTGTCTCATGGATTACTGGCTATATGGACTACAGGTCTTAATTCAGCTGGCATTGCTATTTTCCTATCGGTGTTGTAAATCCAAGACTTATATCTTGTTGCTGCCTTGAGCCCTGGGAGGGCCTCTAACTTTCGTGAGAGCAGAAAGGTTTTTAATATCATCTAGTCTCACATGTTCCTTTTTCTTTTCAGAAGGAAGTTAAAATTTCTTGGACCTGCCCAGTATATATGTCAGCTCTCAATGACACCAATTCAACTCTGCAGTGTTCCTGTCTCACCGGGATACCTGGGACTTGGAAGGCGTCCATCTTGGATCTCTATCCCCTTCTGCTTAAACATATTCTATTCAATAATAGGAATTCAGTCATGTGTCTTATAGAAACGATCCAAGCGCTCCGTGAGCCCATGTACATTTTCCCTTTCCTGTATGTGTGCCATCACAGACCTTGGCTTATCGATAGTACCTTACGACTGATACTTGGCCACCCATTGGTATCTTGCGGTTTTGAATTCCACAGCCTACTTGAGCGCTGTGTGACCTTACAGTTGTGACCTTTACACAGACACCTTGTCTGGCCTTCAGTTTCTGAATGTGGCCCATTTTATCTTGACATGTTTGTAAACATATGGCAAGAGCATGGTGAAAACTATCATTTTATTTCTCTGCCCTGCAATTAAACTATTTATAAACATATAAACACTCGACTGACCAATTCTCACAGACTCCCGGAGAGAAGGATCAAGGGCACCAAACCCTCTTGGATCTCCTCTACCAACAGTTGACACATAGTGTGCTGTAGCCCAGGGTGGGAGGGTGGGAAGATCATGGGATTCCAGCCCAGGAGAGGGCAGGGTACAAGACCTGACATCTGGAACTCAGAAACCGGAGAGAAAGCAGACATGCAGGTAGCCCTGTAACGCTGATAGTTCTCTACAGGGAAGAAATTCTGGAGCTCTCAGCCAGTCAACAAACAGAAATATACCCTATCAGACCTGTTACCACAAAGCAACACAGCTCTGAATTCCTGTCTTCACCATCAAGCCAGAGAACAAAACCTTTGAAAATGTATTTGCTAATTAAATTTCCAGAAACAAATAAACCTGAGATGATTTGGGAACTACTCATTGATATTCTGTGGGGTCACCCATTGCTCAGCCTCTGGCAGGATCGGGCTCAGAGCACATGACATCTCTAGTAATGAGAGCCCTTGAGAAATCCCGACCTCGGGCATCAGGGTTTTCACACTCCAATCTCTTTTTGAATCTTAGTTTTCTGTGTAGCTTGAATAACCGACTTTGGATCCTGGGCAGATACAGGGAAGGGGTTCCCAAGCTATCTAGGGCTGCCTGCCTCCCAACCGCTGTCACTGCATCACCCAGACAGCCCAGCTGAGTCCTCTGCTGCAGCGCAGAACATTTGCAAATGGAATCAGCTTTCAGCCTTTCCCCTTCTCTTCTCATTTTAAAGATAGTGAAACCTGTCAACGTACCCAATTCCTGCTAGATGTGGAGCTGCTGACACCAGAGGTTTTCACCCGAAAGGACAAGAAATCATTGGTGATGTTACACGGCAGCAGACAGTATCTGTTCAGACACGGAGGGAAATGTCTGTATGAAGCAAGTCTGCACCTTCCCTTGGGGGTCAGTTGGCCATCAGGGAATCTCAGCTGCTTGGCTCAGTGTGCACCAGTTTTAACCCCATCATGGCCAATGCAAATTTTAGAATGTCTATTAACAGGGGATGCCTGGTGATCCTACTCAACTGAGCTGCACCCCAAGCCCTGCTGCAGGGTCTATTCCTGGAATCCGGGCCTGTCCTCAATGTTCCTGTGGTTCTGATTAGTCACATGGCTACCTCGAGGGCGGCTGAGTGCTAACGGTCGTGTGTCACAGTTTGATTTTGCTGAAATAAAATAAATAAAATAATAATAATAATAATAACATAGAACCATATTTTTCCCAGCAGCCTCTTTTCTGCATTGTGAACCCAGGGAAGAGCCCGGGAAGGGAGATTCCACAAAGCTCCATACAAGGAAATCTCTCCTGGATCTCTCCAGGAGGAGGGTTCCCTTCCTTTCTCCCTGAGAAATGAAAAGGGGGACCCAGGATCCCCAAATTTATGCACAGATCTCAGTGCCCACTAGTAGTTAGACCTACTCACTCACAATCTCTGTGCCTCTGCAACTGCTGTAGGATGCTCTCCAGCTCCCTGCTAGCACAGGCTCATCAGAAATGTGCTACCAGGGCCTGTCACAGCAGGCACTGTCCGCAGGATCTGGTGAAGGGATGTTTTACAATGTGGAAGGGGACGTACAAAGATGGGAAAGCTGCTTAGAGGGTCTAATTTTCACAATACCTTAGCCATAGACTGGTTGGGAGGTTTCTACCTTTCCATATACAGAGTGAAGCCGTACACTCAATCAGCTCAACCTTTGTTTGTGTTGCAAGAGAGAAGAATTTCTCATTGGGATCAAAAATGTCAGCTCTGTAAACAAAAGTACCTGCCTATCTATCCCACACTGGCATAGACTGCACTCTCAGCAAGCTTGCAGATGATACTAGGCTGTGGGGAGAGGTAGATGCACTAAAGGGTAGGGATAGGGTCCAGAGTGACCTAGATGAATTGGATGATTTGGCCAAACAAATCTGATGAGGTTCAACAAGTACAATTGCAGAGTTCTGCACTTAGGAGAGAAGAATCCCATTAACTGCTGCAGTCTGGGGACCCACTAGCTAAGCGACAGTTCTGCAGAAAAGAACCTGGGCCTTACAATGGACTAGAAGCTGGATATGAGTCAGCAGTGTGCCCTTGTGGCCAAGAAGGTTAACAGTATATTGGGCTTCATTAACAGGAGCATTGCCAGCAGATCAAAGTGATTCTAATCCCCACTTCATCAGATGCATATTCATCTACGAAAGCTCATGCTTCAAAACATCTGTTAGTCTATAAGGTACCACAGGA
>NC_133769.1:369458270-369513397 GCF_003597395.2 Chelonoidis abingdonii | reverse complement strand
TGGTTCCCTTTGTTAACCCTTTACAGGTAAAAGAAACATTAACCCTTAGCTATCAATTTATGACAGCAGCTCCTTCAGCTTACTTCCGAGCTTCCCTAACTTATACCTGGAATTCTTTTAACTCCAAAAGTATTTTATGTTCATCTTCTTTTTCTTCTGCCTGCAATCTGCACGGCTCCAATATCACAACAGTTTCACTCTCACTCATTTTCCTGCTTTTTTGTCTTTACTTTCCTTTTCCCAAGTAAGCAAAGAGATAACAACAAAGTGGAAACCTCTTTGGCAGAGCTCAAGCCACCTCACATAAATCTCACTTAAAATCTCCACCACTGTGTGAAGTGAAAATCTCACTCTGAACAGCAAGCTATGCATTCCACACAGCTTGTTGCTCCACTGTGATCGGTCATCAACCCTGGGTTGCAGTCTGGGAGCCGTTGGAACCACTGAGCTCCTAACATTCAACTGGGCTGGTTTCTCTCACACTGCTATGCTGGTGACACAGCCAGCCTCCAGGGGCAAACAAAGGTACTGAGGGTTAGTTAATTGATATTTCTAGTCACACAGTACATCAGTGGCAGAAACACTGCGTCTCTCTGAACTGGGCTACAAAGCCTCCTATTGTGAGAAACAGAGTTTCACCACAGACAGCCGGATATAGCTGTGACTGTCTTGAGGAATCACTGGTTCTTGCAGCACCGCTCAGAGATTCTCTTCCTCTTCTTCACACATGAGACACGCACATGCCGGATAAGAAAGGCCATGCACATTCTTAATAGGGGATAGGAGCTACCTGTGCCTCTGTTGGGTAGATGAGGACTATTTCCACTCCCATTTCATTGCTAGGGTAACACAAATGGAGGGGAGGATGAGGGAACGTGGGCCTCAGTCTCTTGTCAGGTCTCCTATGTATCAGAACCTCATTCACACAGGCAGTTCTGCCTTGGTGGGGAGTGGGCTCAGAGGTGTACTGTGTGCAGAGCCATCAATGGGGGCAGAGGGTTTGCCTGAATGACTTCTCCCGGGGCTCCTGTGTTAATCATGGGTCTGACATGATTCAGTCACAAACATCTGGCTGAGGGCATAAGGGGATGGTGGGTGTCTGTGCCATTTGAACAGCTCCTGTTCACAGCTGGTGCAGCCCCGAAAGATCTCGCAGCACCCAGAGCGCTCAGGAAGGGCCAGGACTGCAACAGTAGAACAACTCTGCACAGTTTTTAATAGCCTGTGAATGTTTAACAACAGACAGGACAGTGACAGGCCAAGTGTAATGGGAAACAGCATTCACATCCCTTGTTTTTATTAACTGTATCAACAGGAATTCTGAGGTCGGTACAGCCACTGATGCGGCTCTTTTTTGACCAATATCCCACTGGTTCCCTGGATCTTCACAAACAAAGTGACTTTTTAATCCTGCTGCCTGTCTTGGTCTCCTTCCCCCAGGGTGCTGTCCTCCCTCACCAGCCGCTCATCAATTGCTCCAGGCCTTAGAACACATCTGAACCTCTCTCTTCATAATGGAGATCACTAGCTCATATCTTCTCAGATTGAAGAGTCCAGGATGGAATAGGTGGCCTGTATTTTTTGTCTATCACTTCATCAGCCCTAGAGCTGGATGTTGAACTGACCCTTCATTTGATGAATGCCCTGATTATCCTCGCATGAAGGTGTTTGCTTTTCATTCTGTACACAACTGGGTTCATCAGCGGTGGGACGAGCAGGTAGATATAACCAGGACAGATTGAAACAAGGGAGAAGAGCCCTCCCCAAATCTGTGTATCACAGACAGGCCGGTGATTGGCATATAGAAGAACAGGAGGGCACAGAGGTGGGAGACACAGGTGTTCAGGACCCTAAGACACTCCGCATAGGACGCGTTGCTCAGCAATGTTTTGATGATCATCACAAAAGAGAGAAAGATGAGCAGCGAGTCCAATCCCACCATTAGAACTGTAATAGACAAGCCAGAGATGCTGTTCACGCTGATATCCGAACAAGCCATCTTCATGATCTCCTGGCTTAGGCAGTACGAATGGGAGAGGACATTAAATTGACAATATCGTAACCACTGAAGGAGAAAAGGGATTGGGAGTATTACAGCCACCCCTCTTAGCACACACATCAGTCCCATTTTGCTTATTCTTGGCAGAGTTAGGATGGAAGCATATCTCAGTGGGTCATGGATCGTGATATAGCGGTCAAAGGTCATCAACAAGAGCACAGAGGATTCAAGACATTTAAGCAAGTGGATGAAGAATAGCTGGGCAAAACAGGCATTGAGGCTGGTCTCTCTAGAGTTAAGCAAGTATAAGCCCAGCGTCGTCGGCATGGTAGACATCAATAAGCCCAGGTCTGTGACGGCCAACATGGAAAGGAAAATGTACATGGGCTCATGGAGGCTTGGATCTGTTTTTGTAATGAACAGAATGACTGAATTTCCTACTATAGAAATAACATACATTAAGTAGAAGACGATAGAGATCCAGAGAGGGACATCTTCCTGCCCAGGTTTCCCACTGAGAAGGAACACTGCAGAATTGAATTGGGTGTCATTGACAGCTGACATAATGTACTGGGCAGGTCCCAGGAGTTCTGAACTTTCCTTCCTAAAAAGAAAAAGAACAGGAGACTAGATGACATTTAATGAGACATCTTTCTGCTCTCACTGCAAGTCTAGATACTCCCAGGAGCTCAAGGAAGATCAGCAAAAACACAGTTTTGGATTTACGCAACAAATAGGAAGATAGGCATTGCCATCGTGCATCAGACCCATAGCCCATCTAGCCCAGATGTTCTCAAACTCGGCTTCAGGACCCCTCAGGGGGTCATGAGGTTTTATATGGGGGGGCAGCGAGCTGTCAGCCTCCACCCCAAACCCGGCTTTGCCTCCAGCATTTATAATGCTTTTCAATAGACAAGTGTAATTAATAAGGGGTGGTCTCACTCAGAGGTTGCTGTGGGAAAGGGATCACGTGTACAACCGTTTGAGAACCACTGATC
This sequence comes from Chelonoidis abingdonii, assembly GCF_003597395.2. Classification (NCBI taxonomy): domain Eukaryota; kingdom Metazoa; phylum Chordata; order Testudines; family Testudinidae; genus Chelonoidis; species Chelonoidis abingdonii. Next base: position 369,510,400 of record NC_133769.1, on the reverse strand, counting down.
TAGACTAGTATTCAATGGCCAGTTCCAGATGCTTCAGAGGAAGTGGAAGACGCTCTGCAATAGAGAGCTTTGAAATAACCTGCACCCATCAGTTAGACAATTTTTGCAATGCAAATCAGGATGTTTTAGAACTCATTGAAGAGTTTTTGAAACTATCCTCACTATTCTAATTCGATTTTCTGGTTAGCCATATAAACATCCAGTCCCTCTTTGAATACTACTAAACTATTGGCCTAACTGATATCTTGTGGCTGGGAGATACAAAACCTACTTGAGCGCTGTGTGATTTTATAATTGTGACTTTCCCACAGACACTCTTTCTGGACCTCCCCTTCTGAGAGTGGTCCATTTTATCATGATATGAGTGTGAATTCATGGGAAGTGCATGGGTAAAACTGTCATTGTATTTATCTGTCCTGCACTGAAGCTATTTATAAATGTATTTCATTGCCTCATTATATACACTTTTTAATTTCTCCAGTCCTGAGAGTCCAAATTCAGCCACTGCCTCTTTGCAGTACATGAGATACATTCTTAGGCACAAGTTCTTAATTTAATAACATTGACTTAAATGACATTGTTCCAGATTTACATGTGTAAATTTGATAAGAACCAGGCTCTGTTAACTTTTCCTTAACAAATGCTCCCAGTGATACATTCTGAGCCCCAAAAATCCCTCTAAGAGAAGCTGAAGTGCTTTGCTCAGCCTATGTTGACTGAATCCAGAGAGTTCAATCATCCTACAGGTTTGTCTTCAGCCTCACAGGACCTGCACTCTCTCCCCAGGTGAGGTCTGTAGATATTTGGAAAGTTACAAGCTAACACAGACATTTACTTTATTTGGGCAGATGTGTGGTTAGCATCACATATGGGTGAACAGTGAAAACACTCGGTTTGCACTAATATTTGTGTGTGCCAATTTCTTCAGGCATGCTTGTGTAAGTTGTGATGGGAGTCAATTACATACAACCACTATTACACTCCCCTTTTCTGCACCTGAGCTCTGCTCTGCTGAAACAGAGGCCAGGAGTTCTGTTCTCTCCTGACTTTACTTTTTGGAAAGTCTTGCCCAGGGATTGCAGAGGGATTGTGTTCTTGACCCTGAATATAAGTGTTAGAAACAGCTACTAGTCAGTTACCAGGTAGAAGAATCATCCAACTGTTCACTGAACAAAGCGTTAACAGCACAAACCCATTGCACACAGTATGTGGAGCACTTCTGAAATACTTTCTAAAGCAAAAGCCATTAAGCAGTAAAGTTTCCACTGCTCCTTCCTGTAGAGATTGCAACAACTCTGCTGCTAGCTTTCAGTATACAGGCATATCTTGAAAGTTTGAGTTGTAATATTTGTATTAGAATGAAAAAAATTGTCATAACATTTACACATCTGTACTTTAGTACACAGATGTCCACCAATCATTTCTCTTGTTGTCTGGTTTCAGAGATGATTTCTCAGGTTAGAGTGGGACGTAAAATGTAGCATCTGTAATCGGGATTTCTTCAGAACCTGAAAATATCCCAGCATCTCAGCCCTCAGTCAGTCACTTGTCAGCAAACAAAAATTTAGGAGCCCTTCTGTCCCTGGGTTAATAGGTGACTGGTTCTCCTCAAGTTCTGTTCTGTCAATCTGAAATCTGTATCTGGAGTAGTAACGGGCACTGTGATTAGTATATATATCACTCTGTAGTACATAGTGACTCCAACACCTGTTATTTAGGTTATATCCAGGCTCCAACCACATTACACAGCATGTATTGGCAGCGCTAGGAGTCTGTCCAGATGTGGGGGCAGCTGTTGCTGAGAGGCTGTTCAGACTGATATACACAGACACTGCTGGGGAAATATGAAGCCTCTCTGACTGCCTATGGCCCTGTCAGAGTGGGAGGACTTGGCATCACAGACATGTATTGACCATCGTTTAAGAAACCCTTTTATTCCCCCATGTTATGCTTTAGTCCTACGGTTCAAATTAAACAGTATTTTGGTTCACAGCTGGCTGGTCACTCGTCTCATCACTACTCACATGCTCCCATAGGCAAGAACCACAGGTGTCAAATGCACTCTGACCTGCTGGATAAGCACAGTTGAACCACAGTGGGCTGTAGCCCAGAGCCCAGTCTGAGGGTGGGAGAATGGCAGGATTCCATCCCAGGAATGGGCAGGGTTTGAGGCCTGGTGTCTTTCACTCAGAGACCAGAGAGGGGGCAGAGATGAAGGTAGCCGCGTAACTGTGAACAATACCTACTATACAGAAGTGCTGGAGCCTTCAGCCAGTCAGGAAATAGAAATATGCCTCATCAGACCTGTTAGCACAGAGCAACACAGCTCTGAATCCCTGTATTCACAATCGAACCAGAGAATAAAACCTTTGAAAATGCATTTGCTGATTAAATTTCCATGAGCAGATACACCTGAGGTGGCTTGGGAACTAGTCACTGATATTCCATGGCATCTTCTCTTGCTCAGCCCCTGACAGAATCAGGCCCAGAGCACACGGCACCTCTAGAAATGGGACTCCTTGAGAAGTCCTGACTTGGGGCATCGAGGTTTTCACACTTCGAACTTGCTTGGAATCTCAGATTTCTGTGTAGCTTTAATAAACCACTGTGGAGCATGGGCACATGTAGGGGAGGTGATCCCAAGCTACATACTGCTGCCTGCCCTACAGCCACTATCACTGAATCACCCTGACAGCCCAGCTGAGTCCTCTGCTGCTGCAGAGAACCTCTGCAAATGGAAACAGCTTGCAGCCTTTCCCCTTCACTGCACATTTTAAACATTGTGAAACCTGCCAACATACCCAATTCCTGCTAGCAGAGCAACCGCTGACACCAGATGTCTTCACCCTAAAGGACAACGAGTCTTTGGAGATAGCACAGGCAGCAGGCAGTATCTATTCAAACAGGAAGGTAGGTGTCTTTATGAAGCATGTCTGCACGTTCTCTTGGGGGCCACTTGGCCATCAGGGAACATCAGCTGATTGGCTTAGTGTGCATCAATTCTAACCCCTGTCATAGCCAATGGCAAACTGCAGGAGGACAAATCACAGGGGATGTGTAGTAATCCTACCCACCTGGACTGCAGCACAAGCCCTGCTGCAGGCTCTATTCCTCGAATCTGGGATTTTATCAGGATTCTCACACTATTTCCTCACTTTCTTAGAGCCCCAACTTCTGGAATCTAGACACTGTGCAGGAATCTCAGCTTTCAGTTTTCCAAAGAATTTTTTTAAAAAAAATTAGTTGCAGAAAAGCTAGAAACCCTGAATCAATTGCACCCCAAAAGGCTGAGAAAGCAATGATACATGAAAACGAACCCCACATTACTGTATATTTATATCCCATTATTTTTGATACAATCTCATTGGTTTTGGAGGTGTGGTTCAGGCTTGTTGTATGAGGCTTGGTGACACTGTAACTCAGACCACTGACACTTGGTGACACTGTAACTCAGACCACATCTCTTTTCCAGCCCAGATTTAGTGCAAACCATGAGCCTCTACCACTTGTGCTACAGAATCAGACCTCTAGGTGGCAGCAGTAGTCGCCCCTCAGCCTCCCACACTGAGCAGCCCCTGGATGTCTGCTAGGCTGGCTACACCAGCTCTATAACAGAGAGATCCCCAGAAAAGGCTTTTCTGCAGCAGCCCCTCCATCAGTGTAACATTTTATGGCCATATTGGGTCAGACCAATAGTCCATCTACCCCTGTGTCCTGTCCTCTGACAGTGAACGGTGCAGACTCTTAAGAGGGAAAGAACAATTATCGAGTGATCCATCCCCTGTCGTCTGCTCCCAGCTTCTCGCAGTCATAGATTTAGAGACACCCAGAGCATGGGGTTGTGTCTCTGAGCATCTTGGCAAATAACTATTGATGGACCTATCCTCCATCAACGTATCGAATTCTTTTTCGGACCCAATTATACTTTTATATATAAATGCACACACAGGGAAGCAAGGCCAATTCCTGGTGAGCCCAGATATAAATTCCTTGGATCTTAAAACAGGGAAAAATCAATCAGGTTCTTAAAAGAAGACTTTAATTAAAGAAAGAGGGTGAAAGGAATATCTCTGTGAGATTAGAAAGCTAGATGCCCTCACAGACAACAGATTCAAAACACAGAGGATTTCTGTCTGGACAAAACCTTAAAGTTACACAGAAACCCAATTTGATTCTCCGTCTATGTTTGCGAAAGAAATGACAAAGAGAAAAATAAAGAAATTTACCACATTCTTGTCTAAATACTGACTAATTTAAACAAGGGTTAGATGGTTGTTTTCTGGATCTCTGACTCCAGGAAAAGCATACACAGAACAGACAAAAGACTGTTTCTCCTCTCTCAACTTTGAAAGTATCTTGTTCCCTTATTGGTCCTTCTGGTCCGGAGTCAGCTAGGTATTGTGAACTTCTTCATCCTTTTGATAAGGGTAAATTAACAGAGCCATGTTCGGATCGAATTTACACATGTAAATCTGGAGTGACGCGTGACAGGATCAGACCAGATGGTTACAGAAGAATGATAGAAGGCAGATATATTAGTCCCAGGTAAGTAGGTTCCTTTTCCCTGGGTAAGGTAACAGGGGCAGTTCCAGAATAAGCAGGAACTTGCTGGAAACAATTAAGGCAGGCAGGCTAATTATGACACTGGAGCCAATGAAGAAGCTCCTAGAATCAATTAGGACAAACTGGCTAATCAGGGCAGCTGTGTTTAAAAAGGGCCTCACCTCAGTCACCAAGGTTTGTGGAAGGAGCTGGGAGCAAGAGGGACTAGGAGCTGAGAGTGGGAAGGTGAACTGCCAGAAGACTGAGGAGAACAAGCATTATCAGACACCAGGAGGAAGGTCCTGGGTGCTCTTTTAGCCGACCTCAGTAAGGTCGGTCTGGGGCGCCTGGGCAGACATGGGTGCTCCTGGCAGACCTCGGTGACATAAATGGGAGTGTCTCCAGGTCATTCTTTTTTCAAGTTTCATCTCCTTCAGATTCAGTCCTGCCTGCAGTCGTACTGCACCGTCTTCTGGCGAGCAGCCAGGAGAGGATGGCTAGCAGTCATACTACATCACCTTCTGGAGAGTTCCCAGGAGACGATGACTGCTAGCAGTTGTACTGCACAGTCTTCTGGTGAGCACCCAGGAGATGATGATCGCTAACAGTCCTACTGCGCAGTCAACTGCCAGCTTAAGATGTATAAGAGAGGTGGAGTGGATCAAAATAAGAAAGAGACTAGATTTGTTTCATATTCACTTGCTCCCCTTCCCTTCCACTATGGCCAGTGGGGGAAAGGATGGCTTAATGGTTTGAGCATTGGCCTGCTAAACACAAGATTTTGAGTTAAATCCTTGAGGAGGCCATTGTGTGTGTTTTTCCTTGATGCAACTCCACCCCCTTTGTTGATTTTAATTCCCTGTAAGCCAAGTCAACCTCTCCCTCTGTCAGAGGAATGGCAGACAATCATTGTGCACCTTTTCTTCAGCACAGATACCATAGTGCGGCAAGCACAGAGCCTGCTGAGGTCACTGCATCAATTATGAACACTGTAAACATCAGCATGATTATCCTGCAATATATGCAGAACCAGAACCTGCAAAAGCAAAACCAGGGGAGGAGCAATGCAGCGGATGTGAGAGTGATGAGGATATAGACACAACTTCTCTCAACTATGGGCCCTGGCCAATGTGGACATCATGTGGTAATGGGGCAGGTTTATGCTGTGGATGCCGATACTGGGCTCTGGAAACAAGCACAGAATGGCGGGACCACATGGTGTTGAATGTTAGGTAAGATTCAGAGTCTCTGCGAAACTTTTGCATGCAAAGAGCACTTTCATGGAACTTTGTGACTTGCTTTCCCCTGCCCTGAAGCACAAGAATACCAAGATGAGAGCAGTCCTCACAATTCACAGGTGAGTGATGATAGCCCTGTGGAACTTGCAACGCCAGACAGTACGAGTGAGATGGGCATCAATTTGGAGTGGCAAATCTATTGTGGGGGCTGCTGTGATCCAAGCAGCCAAGGCAATCAAAAGCTGCTAATATCAGAGTAGTGACTCTGGGAATGTGCAGGTCATATGAACGGCTTTTCTGCAATGGGATTCCCTAACGTGGTGGGGAGATAGATGGAACTCATATCCCCTGTCTTGGCACCAGAGCACCAAGCCAGGCAAGTACATAAACTGAAAGGGGTTGTCATAAATAGATGGGTAAGGGTTAATGTTCTTTTCCTGAAAAGGGTGAACAAAGGGAACCAAACACCTGACCAGAGGACCAATCAGAGAACTGGATTTTTAAAAGTCAGGGAGGGAATTGGGACTCTGTGTCTTTTTTTCTCCGGCTATGGTGAGAGATCTTTTCTTCTATCTCCAAGCTTTCTTTACTTCGTCTGTTTCAAGTGGGTACAAAGGAAAGCAATAGGTTGATATTGTAAGTTTATATTTACATGTGTGTAGTTGCAGGACTGGTTTAAAATGGCTTATTTTTGAATCAGACTGTTTATTCATATTTCTTATAAGCAATATCCCTGTATTGATCTCTTAATGCAGTGTTTAGTTTAAATGTATTTCTTTCTTTTTATATAAGTTTTCTTTTGGAACTGTTGGATTTTCTTTTCCTAGTTAGGCAAGGGGATAGAAAGTTCTATTCCAGGCATACTGTCTCTCTCAAGGACAGGCAGCGGGAAGGGAAGCATTACGCTCTGTGTTTACTCTCCTAGTGTCCAGGGCGGAAAAGCTATGGGAAGAAAAGAAAGAATCAGCTCTGTTCCCTGTGCTTGAGGTTTGTCCCTTTGTGGAAGAAGGAGACAGTTTCTGGTATTGTGATGTAAAGAGATTACATCAACTCCTCAGGTTGCCCAGAGGGGGAAGGAAGGGAGGTATTTCCCTTGCTGGTAAAACTCAGGACTCCTGGGTCTTGGGGGTCTCTCCAGGGGAGGTTTGGGGAGATCAGCAAGGGGGTCACCCAAGGAAGGTTTGGGGAACCCGAGAGGGGGCCAAAACCCGGAAAAACTTTGGATGGTGGCAGCGATATCAGATCAAGCTGGGTATAAGTTTGGGGAGTTTATGCTAAGCCCCCAGATTTTGGATGCTAAGTCCATTTGGGACAGAGGCTTTTATCACATGGTGGGCAGCGGCTGTGGGAAAGATAAATCCAGAGCCTATAAGAATTTTATTTTTATTTTTCTTCTCCTAAGGGTTTTTAGAGAGAGAAGGGTTTGGTTTTAAAAGTAGCCAGAGAGAAGTTTTTTGAACTCATATCCTATCTTGGCACCGGAGCACCAAACCAAGCAAGTACATAAACTGAAAGGGGTACTTTTCAGTAGTGCTGCAAGCACTGGCGGATCACAAGGGACATTTCACCAACAGCAATGTGGGATGGCTGGGAAAGGTACATGACGCTCACATTTTCAGGAACTCTGATCTGTTTCCAAACCTGCAGCAAGGGACTTTTTTCACAGACCAGAAAATAACCGTTGGGATGTTGTAATGCTATATTTATCCTTGAAGACCCAGCCTACCCTTTAATGCCGTGATTCATTAAGCCGTGCACAGGCAGCCTGCAGGAATCTAGGAGCTGTTCAACTATGGCTGAACAAGTGCAGAATGGTGTAGAATGTGCATTTAGATGTTTAAAAGCTCGCTGTGCAGTATACTGACTCGCTAGACCTCAGCGAAACCAACATTCCCATTGTTAATACTGCTTGCTGTGCACTCCAAAATATCTGTGAGAGTAATGGGGAGACATTATGATGGGTGGGAGACTGAGGCAAATCGCCTGGCCGCTGATTACACACAGCCAGACACCAGGATAGTTAGCAGAGTACAGGAAGGCATGGTGAGCATCGAAGAAGCTTTGAAAACCAGTTTCATGACTGGCCAGCTACGATGTGAAATTCCTGTTTGTTTCTCCTTGAGGAAACCCCCTTCCTCCAATGGTTCACTCTACCTCCCTGTAAGCTAACCACCTTCCCCTCCCACTTCAATCATCACTTGCACAGGCAGTAAAAGTCATGTTGCTTCCACATTCATGCATTCTTTATTAATTCATCACACAAATAGGGGGATAACTGCCAAGGTAGCCCAGGAGGGGTGAGGGAGGAGGGAAGTGCCAGGTGTGGTGGGGCAGGAGGGAAGGACAAAGTCATACATCACTTTAAAACTTATTGAATGTCAGCTTTCTGTTGCTTGGGCAGTCCTATGGGGTGGAGGCCCCCCCACTATATTCTTGGGCGTCTGGACGAGGAGGCAATGGAATTTGGGGAGGAGAACAGTTGATTACACAGGGGCTGTAGTGGTGTTCTGTGCTCATGCTGCCTTTCCTGAACCTCAACCACACACTGGAGCATTTCAGTTTGTTCCTCCAGTCGCCTCAGCATTGCCTCTTGCTTTCTGTCACCAGCTGATGCCACATATCATCTTCAGCCCACCACCTGTCCTGCTGTTCATGCTGTGCTTTCATGCATTCTTCTGAGCTTTCAGTGTGGGAGGACTGCATGAGCTCAGAGAACATTTCATTGTGAGTGTATTTTTTTTGCCTTCTAATCTTCGCTAGCTTTCTGGGAAGGAGAAGATAGTGTTCAAAGAATTTAAGGCCAGAAGGAGCCATTAGATCATCTAGTCCAGAGGTTCACAAACAGGAGACAAGTGCCCCTGGGTAGGAGAATGTATCCAGGGGGAGGCGTTAGAAGCTTTAGGGAAAAGACCATCCAGTGCACATTTTACCTACAGCAATGGATAACTAGCAAAGCTGATTCCTTCAGACAGGTAAGTCACAGTTTTCTTTTTTGCTCTTATTCCAGTGGATCGTTGACTCATTTATGCAACAAAAGAAAAACACAAGTGAAGAACAAAGAAGCTGAAACTGCATCAAGTGAAGCCTCGCTCCAGCATATATCAGTATATGTATTTGTGTGGTGGGGAGGGGGGAGTAAACTCGTACAGACGCAAAGAATGGGGGGGGGGGGATCAAAATTTTTTAAGAACCACTGACCGATTCTGACCTCCTCTATAGCACGGGCTCCAGAACTTCACCCAGTTACGTCCTGTAATGATCCCAGTGACTTTTGCTTGACTAACGCATAACTTGTGTTCTTCTAAAGCGCATTTTCCAGGAAGGCATCCCGTCTTGGTTTGGAGTTATCAGGAGATTCCACCACCTCCCTTGGGCGTTTGTTCCACTGGTTAAGCACCCTTGCTGATAAAAATGTGTGCCTCATTTCCAAATGTAATTTGTCTGGCTTCAGTTTCCAGCCATTGGTTGGTGTAATACCTTTCCCTGCTAGATTAAAGAGCCCATTAATAGCTAGTATTTCATCCCTGTGAAAGTGCTTGTCCACTGTCATCACATCAGCTCTCAATCTTCCTATTTCTGCTCATTATATCCCCGTTTATACAGCGAAGGGTAAGTTTGAAATGAGAAAGGAACAGAAATATTTGGCTGTGTTTCGTTCCCATGAACATGTTTGTTCACTGTCAACAAGTCAGCTCTCTATCTTCCCTTCTCCTACTCACTGAACCCCTGTATATATAGCCGAGGGAAACTTGGAAAGGACAGAGGAGAAAGTCCTTGATGTATTAGTCAGTCCCAGGATTAAAGTGAGCCAATAATGTGATGGGTCTGTTAACAAAGCAAATGAGGTCGTAGAATGTGTCAGGCAAGATAGGGAAATATTAATATATTTAAACGAGGCATTGATGAGACCTCCTCTGGGAAACTGTGTAAAATTCTGATCACACAGGAGCAAATTGGAACAAATTGATAAACTGAACAATAAGTCATCAGGATTCACCCAAGGGTTCAGAAGGAACTCAAATGTGAAATTGCAGAATTACTAACTAGTTTGTAACTCATTTAAATCAGCTAATGTATAAAGATAGGTAATGGGATGCCAATATTTAAAAAGGGCTCCAGAGGTGATCCTGGCAATGACAGGTCAGTAAGCCTGATTTAAGTATCAGGCAAATTGTTTGAAACTATAGTACAGAACAGAAATTATCACATACAGATTATCAGAGGGGTAGCCGTGTTAGATCTGGATCTGTAAAAGCAAGCAGAGAATCCTGTGGCACCTTATAGACTAACAGACGTTTTGGAGCGTGAGCTTTCGTGGTGAATACCCACTTCGTCGACGCAGGTTAATACAATTTGTTGGGAAGAGTCAATGTGGTTTTAGTAAAGGGAAATCCCACCTCACTTATCTATGGAATTCTTTGAGGAGTCAACAAGCATGTGGAGAAGGGGGATCTGGTGGATATAGTGTTTTTAGAATTTCGAAAAGACTTTGACAAGGCCCTCACTAAGTCTCCTAAGCAAAGTAAGCTGTCCTGGATAAGAGGGAAGGCCCTTTCATGTTTGGTAACTAGTTAAAAGATAGGAAAGAAAGGGTGGAAATTAATGATTAGTTTTCAGAATGGAGAGATGCAAATAGTGGTGTCCCAGAGGGTGCTGTCCAGGACCAGTCCTACTCAACATATTCATACTTATGTGAAAAAAGGTGGCCAAATCTTGCAAATGAGACAAATTTATTCAATACACTGGAGTCCAAAGAGATTACAAAGAGTTTACAAAGGGATCTCACAAAACTGGGGGACTGGGCAACAAAGGGCAGATAAATCAGTGTTGATAAGTGCAAAGTGATGCACAGTGGAAAATATAACGCCAAGATACATACAAACTGTGGATCGAAATTAGCTGTTACCACACAAAAAAACATCTTGGAGTCACTGGGATAGTTCTCTGAAATCCTCCATTCATGGTGAAGCAGGAAGCAGCAGACAAAGAAGACTGAACAGAATGTTAGGTACCATTGGAAAGGGATAGATAAAAAACAGAAAATATCAGATTGCCTCAGTACAAAGCCATGGCACGCCCCCATCTTGAATACCGCGTGCACTTCCGGTTGCCCCATCTAAAAAAAGATACATTTGAATGGTAAAACTAGAGAGAAGGACAACAAAAACGTTTAAGGATATGGAACAACTACCGTATGAGGAAAGATTAACAGACTCATAAAACTTGGACTTTTCATCTTGGAAAAGAGACGACTTAATAGGATATGACTGGTGTGGAGAAAGTAAATAAAAATGTATTATTTACTCCTCCTCATAAGCTTTGAGCAGGGGGTGGACTAGATACCTCCTGAGGTCCCTTCCAACCCTGATATTCTATGATAACACAAGAACTGGGGTCATCAAATGAAATTAATAGGGAGAAGGTTTAAAACAAATAAAAGGACTTATTTCTTCACACAATGTGCAGCCAGCCTGCAGAACTCATTGCCAAGGATGTTGTGAAGGCCAAAATTTAATTGGGTCCAGAAAAGAATTTAATTCAGGAAAAAGCATGACTCTGCATTATTATCTGGCAAAGGAATTCTTCTTGTATTTCTGTTTTGTGATGTCACAGGACTTTAATTCCTCTGTTTCTGCTAATCTCAGCATGCTGAGCTGCCAGCTGCCCCCTCTCCAGCCACTAGCCCAGTGAGGGTGATGGTCAATGGTTAAAGTGCTACCCTGGACACAGAGGATCGGGCTTAATTCCAGGCTCTTCCACAGACTTCTCCTATGACCTTGGGCAACTCACTTAGTCCTCTGTGCCACAAAAATAAGTGTTTTTATACGGCTCAATATACAGGAATAAATCTAGGAACAAGGAACACAGGCAATCTATACCAGATGGATACCCAATCTTGGGAAACAGTGACCTGAAAACGACTTGGGAGTGATAATCAGCTGACATGAGCTCCCAGTTCAGTTGTAGAGCTCAAAAGTGAGTGCAATCTGTGATGTACAACCAGGGGAATCTCGAGTAGGAGCAGAGAGGTTATTTTACCTCTGTGTTTGGCCCTGGTGTGACCACTGCTGGGATCCAGTTCTGGTGTCTACAGTTCAAGAAGGAAGTTGCTAAATTGGAAGGGGGTCAGAGAATAACTATGGGAATGATTAAAGGATTAGAAAACCTGCCTTATAGTGATGGACTCAAGGAGCTCAAACTATTTAGCATAACAAAGAGAAAGGTTATGGTGTGACTTGATGACAATCTGTAAATACCAGCATGAGGAACAAATGTTTAACAATCAAGCAAGAGAGAGAACATTCTTACAAGAGGATCCAATGACTGGAAGCAGAAGCTAGACAATTCAGACTGGAACTAAGGTGTAATTTTTTTAACAATGATGGTAATTAACCATTGGAACAATTTACCAAGGGCCATGGCAGATTCTCTATCACTGACAATGTTAAATCTAGGCAGGATGTTGTTCTAACTCTGCTCTAGTAGTTATTGTGGGGCAGGTCTCTGGCCTGCGCTGTGCAGGGGGTCAGACTAGGTGATCACTGTTGGTGTCCTTCTGGCCTTGGGATCTGCCCAGTGGAGTTAATAGCACGGCCCTGCCGCACAGAGGGTTGTAACTGAATAAATATGTTAGTGATTGTGAGGCACTCGGACACTAAGTAATTGGGTACCTAGAGCTAAGTTCGTAGAGAGATTTCAGCTCTGTGTGCCTCATAAGGATGCAATTCGGGGCACTGGGTGGAGAACCTGAACCCTTCCCAATGCCCCTTGGTGATGAGGCCTGTCATTAGCACAATCCCCTTTGAGGAGGGAGCTCTGGGCCCCTCCTGCAGCTCGGCAGTAATGGGGGGAATCAGAACGTGCTTTCAGAGAGCAAAGGATCTGGGGAGAGTTGTCGTGGCAGAACAGAGCCCAGATGGGCTGCCCTCAGTCTGATCCTGATCTCACCTCTCTGTGAGCACTGAGAACTTTTAGTAGCTGGAGATAGACTCACAAACCCTGCATCCAAATTTCCAACATCAACAACTTTGGGGGCACTTAGATTGGGGGAGGAGTTGTGGGGGTTCAATAGAGAGCTAGCAGCAGGCATATGAGCTTGTCTTGGGTCACTCCCATGTCTATTAAGAATGTGCATGGCCTTGCTTACCCAGTGTGTGAGTGTCTCATGCCTGACTAGGGAGGAGACCCTCTGAGCTGTGCCTCAGGAACCCAGAGGCTCTGCGAGCCCGTTACTGATATGTCCGGCTGTCTGTGGTGTAACCTTGTTCCTTACAACATGGGGCTCTGCAGCCAAGTGCAGAGGGAAACAGCGTGTCTGCAACTGATGGACTGTGTGACCACTAGCTAACCCTCAGTGCCTGCGTTTGTGGGTGCTCCACTTGAGATACGGCCAGCAGTGCCTTCTCCTGGGATTTCATCAGCAGATTTGCACTATTTCCCATCTTTCTTAAAGCACCAACTTCTGGAATCAAGACACTGCTTGGCAATCTCACCTTTCAGTTTTGACAGGCCCAGCTGGATTCTGTCCTGTGCCAGCAGAGCTCCCCTGTGCAATGCAGAGAGTGCGGATGGCAAAGTCCAGTTAAAGTGGTTTGATTTTCTGGCCTGTTCTCTGTCTTCCTCAGTGGAGTTTAGAGCAGCCTGGGGGCTGAGCTGACCTCTGCCCATTGGTAACGGCTTCCAGGAACACAGATCAGTGCGGCCGAGTCTGAATTCCCTGTGGTGTCGCTCTGTGAATACCTGAAGCTCATGGGTGGAGCGAGCCTCTTCTCAGTGGGAAGGAGGATGAGAAGGTCCTTAGCTACCCTCCCTACAAGGCCCTGCTCCTGCTCTTCTTTCCCTCAAGTCCTCACAACCTGCCAGGGCAGCTGGAGGGTCCAGGTTACCCATGGTGACCCTTTCTCCCTGGGCGGCACTTACTGTGGCTTGGCTCTGGCTTCCGGCCTCTCTAGTGGACGAGGTTTTTGGGGAAGATGAGGGGGAAGGGTGGGGTCACGGAGGGGATGGGGCCCCTGCCTGTGTCCTGCTTTTCCCTTTAGAAAGGGGGGCCATCCTGCACAGAATGGGCTGGGCTGGGATAGGAGCTAGCAGTGCCTCTGTCAGGGAATTGAGGCCTGTTTCCACTCTTTGCATTCCTGAGGCAGTACCAAAGGAGGGGAAAGATGGCCAGAAAATGGGCCAGAGTCTCTTGCCAGGACTCCTGTGTGTCAGACCCTCACTCACAGACATAGCTGTGCTCCACATCCGGGGCATTGCGGCTAGATGGGGGGGCACTCTGTAGGTGTGCTGAATGCAGAGCCATCAATGGGCATGGAGAGGGTGGGCTGCCTGAATGGCTTCTCCTGGGGTTCCTCTGTTAATCATGTCTCTGACATGACTCAGTCACAAGCTTTTTCCTGAGGACGCAGGGGAAGGATGTGTGACTCTGCCCCTTGAAAAGCCCCTGACCACAGCTGGAGCAGCCCCCATGGATCACACAGCACACAGAGCTGGATGGGAGGGTCCTGGATGGAAAAGGTGGTCTGTGTTTCTCATCTCCCATGACAGCAGCACTGCAGGAGGTTCATGAACTGACCCTGCACTTGACGAATGCCCCGATTATCCCTGCACGCAGATGTCTGCTTTTCATGCTGTACACGATTGGATTAATCAGGGGTGGGAGCAGCAGGGAGATGTAGCCCAGGATAGTTTGAAGCAAGGGAGATGAGCCCTTTCCAAATCTGTGTATCAGAGCAAGGCCGATCTCTCCTGAATAGAAGAGCAGGACGGCTCAGAGGTGGGAGACGCAGGTGTTCAGGGCCCTGAGGCGCTCTGCATTGGACGCAACGCTCAGTGCTGTTTTGAGGATCAGCACATAAGAGAGAAATATGAACAGCGAGTCCAACCCCATCGTTAATAGTGTAATAAACAAGCCGTAGATGCTCTTCACTGCAATATTGGAACAAGCCATCTTCATGACCTCCTGGTGCAGGCAGTAGGAGTGGGAGGGCACATTGGCTTGACAGTATTGGCACCTTTTCAGTAGAAATGGGAGTGGGAATACTACAGCCAAACTTCTTAGCACAAATAGCAGTCCCATCTTTTCTACTTTTGGCAGGGTTAAGATGGAAGAATATCTCAGTGGGTTACAGATCGCGACAAAGCGGTCAAAGGCCATCAACAAGAGCAAAGAGGATTCAATGAATTGAAGCGAGTGGATGAAGAACAGCTGAGCAAAACATGTTTCAAAGCTGATCTCCCAAAAGTTAAACAAGTATATGCCCAGTATCGTCGGTATGGTGGATATCGATAAGCCAAAGTCTGTAATGGCCAACATGGAAAGGAAAATGTACATGGGCTTATGGAGGCTTGAATCTTTTTCTATAATGAACAGAATGATTGAATTTCCTATTATTGATATAGAATATGTTAAGCAGAAGGGGATAGAGATCCAGAGATGGACGCCTTCCAGCCCAGGTATCCCGGTGAGCAGGAACACTGCAGAGTTGAATTTGGTGTCATTGAGAGCTGACATAATATACTGGGCAGGTCCAAGAAATTTTCTAAGTGTGACTTTACACAGACACCTGGTCTGTGCCTTTCAGTTTGAATGTGGCCCATTTTATCTTGACATGTTTGTAAACATATGGCAAAGAGCATGGTGAAAACTGTCATTGCTATTTCTCTGCCCTGCAAATTAGCTATTTATAAACATATAAACACTCGACTGACCAATTCTCACAGACTACCAGAGAGAAGGATCAAGGGACCATCCCACCCTCCATCTCTACCAACAGTTGACACATAGTGTGCTATAGCCCAGGGTGGGAGCGGTGGGAAGATCATGGGATTTCACCCAGGAGAGGGCAGAGTAAAAGACCTGACATCTGGAACTCAGAAACCAGAGAGAAGCAGACCATGCAGGTAGCCCTGTAACTCTGATAGTTCTCTACAGGGAAGCAATTCTGGAGCTCTCACCAGTCAAGAAACAGAGATATACCCTATCACACTGTTACCACAGAGCAAACACAAGCTCTGAATTCCTGTCTTCACCACTCAAGCCAGAGAACAAAACCTGTGAAAATGTATTTGCTATTAATTTCCAGAAACAAATAAACCTGAGATGATTTGGGAACTACTCTCATTGATATTCTGTGGGGTCACCCATTGCTCAGCCTCTGGCAGGATCGGGCTCAGAGCACATGACATCTCTAGAAATGAGAGCCCTTGAGAAATCCGACTTGCGGGCATCGGGTTTTCACACCCAACCTGCTTTGAATCTTAGTTTTCTGTGAGCTTGAATAACCGACTTTGGATCTTGGGCAGATGGAGGGAGGGGTTCCAAGCTATCTAGGGCTGCCTGCCTCCCAAACTGCGTCACCCACAGCCCAGCTGAGTCCTCTGCTGCAGCACAGAACATTTGCATGGAATCAGCTTTCAAGCCTTTCCCCTTCACTTCTCATTGTAAAGATGGTGAAACCTGCCAACGTATCCCCAATTCCTGCTAGATGTGGAGCTGCTGACACCAGAGGTTTTCACCCAAAAGGACAAAGAGTCCTATCGGTGATGTTCATCGAGCAGCAGCAGTATCTGTTTCAGACACGAGGGAAATGTCTTTAATGAAGCATGTCTGCACATTCCCTTGGGGGCCACTTGGCCTCAAGGGAATCCTCAGCGCTTGGCTCAGTGTGCACCAGCTTAACCCCATCATGGCCAATGCAAATTTTAGAAGTTAATTAACAGGGGAACCTGGTTGATCCTACTCAACTGAGCTGACCCCAAGCCCTGGCTGCAGGCTCTATTCTGGAATCCGGGCCTTGTCATCAATGTTTCCTTGTGGTTCTGATTAGTCACATGGCTACCTCGAGGGCGGCTGAGTGCTAACGTCATGATGTACAGCTTGATTTTGCTGAAATAAAATAAATAAAATAATAATAATAATAATAATAATATAGACCATATTTTTCTCAGGCAGCCCTCTTCTGCATTGTGAACCCAGGGAAGAGCCCGGAAGGGAGATTCCACAAAGCTCCATACAAGGAAATCTCTCTTGGATCACTCCAGGAGGAGGTTCCCTTCCTTTCTCCTGAGAATGAAATGGGGGACCCAGGATCCCAAATTTTGCACACGATCTCATAGCCCCCCACTAGTAGTTAGACCTACTCACCCCACAAATCTCTGTGCCTCTGCACTGCTGTAGGATACTCTCCAGCTCCCGGCTAGCACAGGCCACAGAACTGTGCTACCAGGCGTCACAGCAGGCACTGCCGCAGGATCTGGTGAAGGGATGTTTTACAATGTGGAAGGGGACGTACAAAGATGGGAAGGCTGATTAGAGGATCTAATTGGCACAATACCTTAGCCATAGACTGGTTGGGAGGTTTCTACCTTTCCATATACAGAGTGAAGCCATACACTCAATCAGCTCAACCTTTGTTTGTGTTGCAAGAGAGAAGAATATGAAAAGCCTCCAATTTTTCATGGGGATCCAAAATGTCAGCTCTGTGAACAAAATTTCTTCCCTATCGATCCCACACTGGCATGCACTGCACACTCAGCAAGCTTGCGGATGATACTGAGCTGTGGGGAGAGGTAGATGCACTAAAGGATAGAGACAGGGTCCAGAGTGACCTAGACAAATTGGAGAATTGGGCCAAACGAAATCTGATGAGGTTCAACAGGCACAATTGCAGAGTCCTGCACTTAGGACAGTAACATTCCATTAACTGCTGCTGCCTGGGGACCCACTAGCTAAGCGACAGTTTTGCAGAAAAGAACCTGGACCTTAGAATGGACGAGAAGCTGGATATGAGTCAGCAGTGTGCCCTTGTGGGGAAGAAGGTTAACAGCATATTGGGCTTCATTAGCAGAAGCATTGCCAGCAGACTGAGATACGTGATTGTACCCCTCTATTCATCACTGGTAATTCCACATCTGGATTATTGGATCCAGTTTTGGGCCCTTCACTACGGAAAGAATGTGGACAAATTGGAGAGAGTCTTGCGCAGAACAAAGAAAATGATTAGGGGTCTGTGGCACATGACGTATGAGGAGAGGCTGAGGGAACAGGGCTTGTTTAGTTTGCAGAAGAGAAGATTATGTGTGGTGGGCGAATTTGATAGGAGCTTTGAACTACCTGAAGGGGGGATTGAAAGAAGATGGCACTAAGCTGTTCTCAGTGGTGGCAGATGACAGGACAAGGAGCAATGGTCTCAAGTTGCAGTGGGGGAGATCTAGGTTGGAGATTAGGAAACACTATTTAATCCAGCGTAACCTTACATCATCTCAGCCTGACCTTAAAAACTAAACTTCTAAGGAAGGAGATTCCACCACCTCCATAGGGAACCCATTCCAGTGCTTCACCACCCTCCGAGTGAAGAAGTTTATCCTAATATGAACTTAAACCTCCCCCACTCCCACTTGAGACCATTACTTGGAAAAAAGCGCTATATAAAAAAATTGTTAAGGTCTATTTTTGGTTCTAGAAATAAGAGCACACAACTCATATTTTAATATCAGTAGTGTTACCTTTCTAATGCAGTGGATGTGCCCTCGCTCCTCCACTGCAGCAGTCCCCGAGCTGGGGCTGAGAAGAAGGGCCGTCTCTCCCCGGCAGCTGCAGCTCAGGAACTGAGGAAAGTCACCTCTTTCTCTGACCGCTGCAGCCCTGAATATCCCACCCTCTTTTCTAACCCCTCTGCCCCCTCCCACCTATCCCCAAAGCCACCACCTCACCTTACATGTGTGTCTTCTCCATACATCTGAGGCCCTGACGTATCACCTAAAAGAATGGCTCAGGTGGGGGAATCTCCCTCATATTCTCTAAAGTCAAGACCAATGCAAAGAATTCATCTAGCCTCTTGGCAACAACCTTGTCTTCCTTGACTGCTCCTTTACCACCTCAGTCGTGCAGTGATCCCATTGATTGTTTGGCAAGTTGCAGCTTTTGATGTACTTTATAAAAAATCCTGTTAATTTTTGTGTCTTTTGCTGCTTGCTCTTCAGATCTTTTGAACTAGTTATGCACTATCGCCAAGCCCCATTCAACATGTGTGAGTCACACCCCCAAAAATAATGAGATTGGATTAAAAAGGATGGATATAAATATACACTAGTGTGGGGTTCGTTTTCATGTGTCTCTGGTTTCTCAGCCTTTTGGGGTGCAATTGATTCAAGGTTTCTAGCTTTTCTGCAACTCATTTTTGTTTTCTAAACTCTTAGGAAAACTGAAAGCTGAGATTCCTGCACAGTGTTTAGATTCCAGAAGTTGGGGCTCTAAGAAGACAGGAAATAGTGTGAGAATCCCAGTAAAATCCCAGTTGCTGACACTGATAGCCGTATCTCAAGCAGATGTTTACTTAGTGGATATTTCTCATCACAAACTGACAGAGATGATTTTTCCCTCTGCACTGGGGTACAGAGTCCCATGCTGTAAGGAACAGAGTTACGTCACAGACAGCCGGACATAACAGTGATGGGCATTGGGGGAAGGAGACCAAGGCAGGCAGCAGCATTTACAGAGTGACTGTGGTTGTGAAGGGCCAGGGGACCAGTGGGATGTTCGCCTATAATGAGCCATGTCGCTCTTTGCTCTGACCTCAAAATTCCTGTTGACAGAATCAATAAAGAGAGCGGACCTGGATGTTGTTTCCCAGTACACCTGGCCTGCCACTGGCCTGTCTGTGGTTACAGGGGCTGCTAATAGGGAGTTTCTCAAAGGAGTCTGGAAGGGAATCAGGAAGGGAGCGGGGGTTTCTTGTCAGTTCTAACCATGCCTCTTTATTTCCCTTAAAACCTATAAACCAAACTGCATCCAAAACTTCTTGCTTTAAAAAATCCTTTCATTAACTAGGAGACAATGCAGGCAGAAGTCCAGCAGCAGAGTGGGGGCTATCCAGTTTACTGCACTGAGTGTAGCATGTATGATAACTGCCCTGTGGGCGAGTGGCATGTGTGTGCACTTGGTGCAAGGAGCTCCTGGCCCTCAGAGACCATGTACGGACTTTGGAGGACAGGGTGGTGGAACTGGAGGAGCTAAGGGAGGCAGAGAGGTATGTTGATGAGGTTTTCCGGGACACTGTAGAATTGTCCCACCTCTGCTCAGACAGCCCCTGCGTTGTTGAGGAGGATGAAAGGCCCAGGGAAGCAGAGCAGTCAATGGGAGCAGAGGGAAACCTTCCCATATTTGGAACCCTCCTTCCAGATGGTGCTGGGGTTGCCTCTTGCACTGAGGTTACCTCTCTGGGGGAGGGAACTCCAGTTGCTAGGAAAAGGCAGGTGTTAGTAATGGCAGATTCGATCATTAGAAACGTAGATAGCTGGGTTTGTGATGACTGAGAGAACCATATCGTGACTTGCCTGCCTGGTGCGAAGGTTGCGGATCTCTCGAGGCATCTAGACAGACTTATGTGTAGTGCTGGGGAGGAGCCGGTGGTCGTGGTACATGTAGGTACCAATGACATAGGGAAGGGTAGGAGAGACGTCCTGGAAAGCAAATTTAGGCTGCTAGGGAAGAGACTGAAATCCAGGACCTCTATGGTGACATTCTCAGAAATGCTCCCAGTTCCATGTGCAGGTTCAGGTAGGTAGGCAGAGCTTCAGACTCTCAATGCGTGGATGAGACGATGGTGTAGAGAGGAGGGGTTTACATTCATTAGGAACTGAGGAATCTTTTGGGATGGGGGAAGTCTGTACAGGAGAGATGGGCTCCACCTAAACCAAAGTGGAACCCGAGTGCTGGCACTAAACATTAAAAAGGTTGTAGAGCAGTTTTTAAACTAGGAGATGGGGGAAAGCCGACTGCTGCAGAGGAGAATGTGGATCGGACAGCGACTTCTCTTAGGGGAGAGTCTAGTGATAGAGAATCTCCAGGTTATAGTCAGGAGCAGAGGATGGAAGAGGATAATGTAAGGGCCAGATAAGATGATAAACAGTCACATAAAAAAGAATCTGGCACATCAGAAAAGGGCAGACAAATAAACAGAGGCAAGTTTTAAAGTGCTTGTACACAAATGCTAGAAGTCTAAATAATAAGCTGGGTGAACTAGAGTGCCTTGTGATAAAGAAGGATATTGATATACTAGGTATCACAGAAACCTGGTGGACTGAGAGCAATCAATGGGGCACAATCATTCCGGGGTACAAAATATATCGGAAGGACAGAACAGGTCGTGCCGGGTGGAGGAGGGGGAGTGGCACTATATGTGAAAGAAAATGTGGATTCAAATGAAGTAAAAATCTTAAGTGAATCCACATGTTCCACAGAATCTCTATGGGTAGAAATTTCATGCTTTAATAAAAATATAATATTAGGGATTACTATCGACCACCTGACCAGGACAGTAATAGTGATGATGAAATGCTAAGGGAAATTAGAGAGGCTATCAAAATTAAGAATCCAATAATAGTGGGGGATTTCAATTATCCTCATATTAACTGGGAACATTTCACTTCAGGATGAAACGCAGAGATAAAATTTCTCAATACTTTAAATGACAGCTTCATGGAGGAGCTGGTACGGGAACCCAACAGGGGAGAGGCAACTCTAGATTTAATCCTGAGTGGAGCGCAGGAGCTGGTCCAAGAGGTAACTATAGAAGGACTGCTTGGAAATAGTGACCATAATACAATAGCATTGAACATCCCTGTGGTGGTAAGAACATCTCAACAGCCCAACACTGTGGCATTTAATTTCAAAAGGGGGAACTGTGCAAAAATGAGGGGGTTAGTTAAACAGAAGTTAAAAGGTACAATGAATAAAGGGAAATCCCTGCAAGCTGCATGGGCGCTTTTTAAAGAAACCATAATAGAGGCCCAACTTCAATGTATACCTCAAATTAAGAAACATAGTAAAAGAACTAAAAAAGAGCCACCAGGGCGTATCAACCATGTAAAAGAAGCAGTGAGAGATAAAAAGACTTCCTTTATAAAGCGGAAGTCAAAACCTAGTGAGGCAAATAGAAAGGAGCATAAACACTGCCAAATTCATAGCAAGAGTGTAATAAGAAAAACCAAAGAGGAGTCTGAAGAACGGCTAGCCAAAAACTCCAACGGTAATAACAAAATGTTTTTTAAGTACATGAGAAGCAGGAAGCCACTAAACAACCAGTGGGGCCCCTTGATGATCGAGATATGAAAGGAGCGCTTCAAGAGGATAAAGTCATTGCAGAGAAACTAAATGGATCCTTTGCTTCAGTCTTCACAGCTGAGAATGTTAGGGAGACTTCCAAACCTGAGCCGGCTTTTGTAGGTGACTAATCTGAGGAACTGTCACAGATTGAAGTGTCACTAGAGGAGGTATTGGAATTAAATTGATAAACTCAATATTAACAAGTCACTGGGACCAGATGCCATTCACCCAAGAGTTCTGAAAGAACTCAAAGGTGAAGTTGCAGAACTCTTAACTAAGATTTGTAACTTGTCCTTTAAATCGGCTTCGGTACCCAATGACTGGAAGTTAGCTAATGTAACACCAATATTTAACAAGGGCTCTAGAGGTGATTCTGGCAATTACAGACCGGTTAGTCTAACATCGATACCGGGCACATTAGTTGAAAAATAGTTAAGAATAAAATTGTCAGACACATAGAAAAACATGAACTGTTGAGCAATAGTCAACATAGTTTCTGTAAAGGGAAATCGTGTCTTACTAATCTATTAGAGTTCTCTGAAGGGGTCAACAAACTTGTGGACGAGGGGGATACAGTGGACATACTATACTTCGATTTCCAGAAAGCCTTTGAAAAGGTCCCTCACCAAAGGCTCTTAAGTAAATTAAGCTGTCATGGGATAAAAGGGAAGGTTCTTTCATGGTTTGAGAACTGGTTAAAAGACAGGGAACAAAGGGTAGGAATTAATGGTAAATTCTCAGAATGGAGACAGGTAACTAGTGGTGTTCCCCAAGGGTTAGTCCTAGGACCAGTCCTATTCAATTTATTCATAAATGATCTGGAGAAAGGGGTAAACAGTGAGGTGGCAAAGCTTCAGATGATACTGAACTGCTCAAGATATTTAAGACCAAAGCAGACTGTGAAGAACTTCAAAAAGATCTCACAAAACTAAATGATGGGCAGAGCAGTTTGCAGAGCAGAGTAAGTGGTTGGCATAGCAGTTTGCAGGATGGTTGGAACAGTGAGCTCGGCAAAAGGGAGCTGAGCAGTTTGTGGGTTCATGGGATGACTGGTGAAGTGGAGCAGCTGGTGGAGCGGAGAAGCATGTGGGATGGTTGGAGTGGTCCACAGAACAGCAAGTGATGCAGAGTAGAGCAGTTTGTGGGGATGGCTAGAAGAGCGGAGCAGAGCCATTCGTGGTGAAGGCTGCAGCAGATCTCCACGGAGAGGCAGGGCAGTCGGCCTCAGCCCATGTAAGGTGTCCCTATAAACTCTGTGTGCCCCCCCCCAATTTCAACCCAGATTTGAGGGGGGTTAAAGCCCTGCAGATGAACTTTTGAACTCTGGAGTGGCACTGACCAAGGACAGAGACTTTTGGGGTTGTTGGACTTTGGGTTGGTTTGGATTTAAGACCTTGAGGGGAAAAGGACATTGCAAAACATACTTGGAGGTGGGTCTTTTGCTCTTGGTTTGTGTTATAATCCTGTTTGTGGTGTTTCCCCAATGTATTGCCACATTGTTTTCCTCCTTTATTAAAAGGACTTTGCTACACTTGGACTCTGTGCTTGCGAGAGGGGAATTATTGCCTCCTAGAGGTGCCCGGGGGGGGTGGTATGTAATTGTCCCAGGTCACTGGGTGGGGCCTCGAGCCAGTTCTGCATTGCGCTATTGAAACGGAACCCCTGGATACTGAACCTGGCCCTTGTTGCTGCCAACTCAGACGGGCAGAAGGGTTACATTAAGCAAACGTGGACTGGACCTTGGCAAGGCTAACACAGAGTTCAGGACATTTCACACTTGTGTGTCTGG
The DNA here is from genome assembly GCF_003597395.2 of Chelonoidis abingdonii. Classification (NCBI taxonomy): domain Eukaryota; kingdom Metazoa; phylum Chordata; order Testudines; family Testudinidae; genus Chelonoidis; species Chelonoidis abingdonii. The sequence goes on along the minus strand of NC_133769.1, from coordinate 369,486,723 downwards.
ATGGAGAGAGAGATTCCAGACCAGGTGCTCTTTGGGAAACCTAGGGGGACATGTCCGTACAAATAGGCAGCATACACAGAGGGTCAGGATGATGCAGCCAGCCCCATTTCTGCCCCACTATCACCACTGGAGCCCAATTCCCCCAGTTGCTCTATGGCTGCAGCAGGCTGCCACAGCCAAAGGCGCCTGGTCTGACAGAGCAGTGTCAAAAGAAGACCTGACTCTAAAGAAACAAGGACTGGTCAGAGGGATAGGGCATAAGGACACGTTTCTGGCAGAGGCAATCTCCTCTCTCTCTGTGTCTCTGTATTTCTGCAGCACCCCGCTGCTTCCACCCAGGCGGTTTTGGGAGAAGCAAGAATCTCATGAACGTAACTGTTAGACTCAAACACACTCCTAACAAAGTCGACACCAGATGCCATCTCTGGCTCATTCAGCGCTACTCTGGATATAACGAGGCGAGTCAAGACCAGGCTAACTCCACCCGTGAGTTCTTTGCTTGTCTGAGACTCAAGCTGCTGACCGTGGCGCTGGCTTGCACCCAGGGACCCACACATGCTCCCCCCTGAACACAACCCCTCTAACAAGCAGCAGCCCAGAGAGATGGGCAGCTGCTGCCCTTGTCACAGGAAAGACGCGAGGCGCTGGGTTGCCTGATAATTGACTTCTCTCTCTCTCCTGTGAGGGCACATCCACACGGATACAAGATCTGCAGGGCACGTGCTTTGCAGGCTGCATGGAAAGTGCAGGCTGGAGCCTACCCTACCCCGGGCATCAATCGGAGTTTCACTCCAGTAAGGTTTGAAGAGGAGGACTCCACCATCCATTTCCAGCCTTACCCTTTCCCGAGCTCACAACGGGTGGTGAGACCCCGCACAACACGAGGCCTGGAGAGCCCCCCATGTCAGGTGTAGCTGACAGTGGGGAGGACATGTATAGATCTGTCCAGATACTTATAAACTCCAGGGAAGAATGACAGCGGATAGGTGCGATCTGGATCCGGATCAGTTCATACCAGGGTAGGGTCCTTACTGACAATGTTCTCGCAGAGCTGGCACCTTCCGCTCATGGAGGGATCAAGCTCAGGAACGAGCTCGTGGGTTCCGCTCAGCGCATCAGTGTCACCTGGGCTGTTGGACTTCGCTGCCACATCTTCATTGCGGTGCTAGATCACAGCAAAAGTAAACCGCCCCACTAATGTAGGGTTTGTCCCTCCCCGTCGATCCACATGGCAAGTCTAGGAAGGCAGGTTATGTATTGAATGGACATAGTGGCCTGTAATTTTTTGTCTATCACGTATCCCCGGAGCGGATGCTGAACTGACCCTTCACTTGACAAAAATACCCGATTATCCTCACACGAAGGTGTTTGCTTTTCATCGCTGTACACAATGGGTCATCAGGGGTGGGACCGCAGGAGATGTAGCTCAGGACGGTTTGAAGCAAGGGGATGACCCTTCCCAAAATCTGTGTATTAAAGAGAGGCTGTCATTGGTATGTAGAAGAGCAGGACGTGCAGAGGTGGGAGACGCAGTATTCAGGCCCTGACACTTGGCGTGGAATTGATGCTCACACTGTTTTGAGGATCATCACATAAGAGAGAACGATAGCCACGGAGTCCACCCAACATCAAGAGTGGAACAGACAAGCAGAGTGCTGTCACTCTGATATCCGAACAAGCCATCTTCATGACCTCCTGGCTAGGCAGTACGCATGGAGAGGACATTAAATTGACAATATCGTAACCGTTAAGGAGAAGAAGGGATTGGAATATTACAGCCACCCCTCTTAACATACACACCAGTCCCTTCTTGCCTACTCTGGCAGGTAAGAATGGAAGCATATCTCAGTGGGTTACAGATTGCGAACATAGCGGTCAAGGCCATCAACAGAGCACAGAGGATTCATGCATTTAGCATGGATGAAAACAGCTGGGCAAACAGGCATTGAGGCTGATCTCTCTGGATTTAGCAAGTAAGCCTAGTGTCGTCGGCATGTAGACATCATAAGCAAGTCTGTGACGCCAACATGGAAAGAAAATGACATGGGCTCATGAAGGCTGGATCTGTTTTATAACGAAGAGAATACTATTCCTACTATTGAAATAACATACATGAAAGAAGTGGACCAGAGATCCAGATGGAGTCTCCTCCAGTTAATCCCGGTGAGCAGGATACTGCAGAGTTGCATTGGTGTCATTGACACTGACATCAATGTACTGGCAGCTCCGAACAGTTCTGAACTTTCTTCCTAAAGGAAAAGAGACAGAACTAGAATACATAAGAGACTCTTCTGCTCTCAGTACATTTCAAAGCTCCCAGAATCAAGAGTCAGCAAAAAACACAGTCTTGGATTACACACAAAATAGGAAACAGCAATTGCATCGTAGTAGACCATAATCCATCTAGCCCAGGTCTCAAACTGGGGTCAGGACCCCTCAGGGGATCATGAGGTTCGTATGGGGGGTTGAGTTCAGCTCACCCAAACCGCTGCCTCACATTATACAATGCTTTTCAACTAAATAAACAAGTGTCTTTATTTGTCAAGTTGGCGTCCCTCCGAGAGCTGCATGTGAAAAGGTCACTTACAACTGTGTGAAGAACCACGATCTAGCTAGAACAGTGGCAGTTCCAGATGCTTACAAATGGAGTGGAAGACACCTCGCTAGGAGCTTTGAAATAACCTGGCACCCACTAAATTAGACATATTTGCAAAATTATCAGGGAATTTTTAGATCATGAAGAGTTTTTGTAACTAACTCACGATTAATTCAATTTTGTTTATCTATATAACATCCGCAATCCGCTCTTTCAATCCTACTAAGCCTTGGCCCCTGATGTCTTGTGTTGGTTCCACAGTACTAGTTTAGCGCGTGTGTGTTTACTGTTGGACTTCCTAGACACTGCTTTCTAGCCCTCCAATCTCTGAGAATGGCCTTTATATATCATGTGGTGATGAATAACACAGTAATGCTGGTAAACAGTCCTTGTATCTATCTGTCCTCTCTGAAGCTATTTATAAATTATCATGCACTCTTATACATTTTTCTCAATCCTAGAAATCCAAATTCACCGCCATGGCCTCTTTGCACGACATAGATACATCTAAGGCACAGTTTAATATCATATAACAGTTGATGAATACACATTGTTCCCATTTCACATCGCTCATTTGATAGAAACCGTGCTGTGTTACTTTCTTACCAAATCCCCATGATAACCTCTGACCCCAAAATCCCTCTACCAAGAGGAAACGAGGCGTTTGCGCGCTTATAGATTGTTTACTGAAATCCAGAGAAAGTTCACATCCTTACGTTCTCTTCATCCTCACAGACTGACCCTGTCCCAGCGACGGATCTTAATATTGAAAGTTACAAGCCAACACAGCAAAGTTATTTATTTGGGCAGATGTGTGGTTAGGTCAATATTTGATATCTAGATATATACACACTATGCACAAATATTGGTTGGCTTTGTGCCAGTGTCTTCAGCCATGTTGTGTAATGGTGATAGAGTCCAATTTCAAACAACCACTATTACACTCCTTTTTCTGCACCTGAGCTCTGTTGCTGCGAGAAACAGACTGTTAGTTTCTCCTGCCTTTACTTTTTGGAAAGTCTGCCCAGGATTGCAGAGGATTGTGTTCTTGACCTGATGAAGTGTTAGAAACAGCTACGGCGTTTATCTATAAAAAACATCAACTGCACGAGAGCGAGAGAGCGTTAACAATCCAAACCATTCACACAGATAGTGGGACACATTCTGAAATACTTTCTAAAGCAAAAGGCTTTAAGCAGTAAAGTTTCCACTGCTCCTTCCTGCAGAGATTGCAACAACTCTGCTGCTGGCTTTCAGTATACAGGCATATCTTGAAAGTTTGACTTTTAATATTTGTATTAGAATGAAAAAATTTTGTCATAACATTTACACATCAGTACTTTAGTACACAGATGTCCAGCAATCATTTCTCCTGTAGTCTGCTTTCAGAGATGATTTCTCAGGTTAGAGTGGGATGTAAAATGTACCATCTGTCATCTGGATTTCTTCAGAACCTGAAAAGATCCCAGTGTCTCAGCCCTCAGTCAGTCACTTGTCTGCAAACAAAAATTTAGGAGCTCGTCTGTCCCTGGGTTAATAGGTGACTGGTTCTCCTCAGGTTCTCTTCTGTCAGTCTGAAGTCTGTATCTGGAGTAGTAACAGGCACTGAGATTAGTATATATATCACTCTGTAGTACATAGTGACTCCAACACCTGTTATTTAGGTTATTTCCAGGCTCCAGCCACGTTACACAGCATGTATTGCCAGCGCTGGGAGTCTGTCCAGATGTGGGGCAGCTGTTGCTGAGAGGCTGTTCAGACTGATATACAGAGACACTGCTGGAGAAACATGAAGCCTCTCTGACTGCCTATGGCCCTGTCAGAGTGGGAGGACTTGGCGTCACAGACATGTATTGATCATCGTTTAAGAAAACCTTTTATTCCCCCATGTTATGCTTTAGTCCTACTGTTCAAATTAAACAGTATTTTGAGTCACAGCTGGCTGGTCACTTGTCTCATCACTACTCACATGCTCCCAAAGGAAAGAACCACAGGTGTCAAATGCACTCTGACCTGCTGGATAAGCACAGTTGAACTGCAGTGGGCTGTAGCCCAGAGCCCAGTCTGAGAGTTGGAGAATGGCGGGATTCCACCCCAGGAATGGGCAGGGTATGAGGCCTGGTGTCTTCCACTCAGAGACCAGAGAGGGAGCACACATGCAGGTAGCCCCGTTACCGTGAACAATACCTACTGTGTAGAAGTGCTGGAGCCTTCAGCCAGTCAGGAAATAGAAATATGTCTCATCAGACCTGTTAGCACAGAGCAACACAGCTCTGAATTCCTGCCTTCCCAATTGAGCCAGAGAATAAAACCTTTGAAAATGCATTTCCTGATTAAATTTCCAGGAGCAAATACACCTGAAGAGACTTGGGAACTAGTCACTGAAATTCTGTGGCATCTTCTCTTGCTCAGCCCCTGACAGGATCGGGCCCAGAGCATACGGCACATCTAGAAATGGGACCCCTTGAGAAATCCTGACTTGGGGCATCGAGGTTTTCGCACTTCGAACTTGCTTGCAATCTCAGATTTCTGTGTAGCTTTAATAACCCACCATGGAGCATGGGCACAAGTAAGGGAGAGAATCCCAAGCTACTTAGTGCTGCCTGCCCTACAGTCACTATCACTGAGTCACCCTGACAGCCCAGCTGAGTCCTCTGCCGCTGCACAGAATATCTGCAAATGGAAACAACTTCTAGCCTTTCCCCTTCACTTCACCTTTTAAAGATTGTGAAACCGGCCAACGTATCCAATTTCTGCTAGCAGAGGAACCACTGACACCAGAGATCTTCACCCTAAAGGACAACGAGTCTTTGGAGGTTGCACAGGCAGCAGGCAGTATCTGTTCAAACAGAGAGGCAAGTGTCTTTATGAAGCATGTCTGCACATTCCCTTGGGGGCCACTTGGCCATCAGGGAACCTCAGCTGATCGGCTTAGTGTGCACCAGCTCTAATCCCTGTCACAGCCAATGGCAAACTGCAGGAGGGCAAATCACAGGGGATGCCTGGTGCTCCTACCCACCTGGACTGCAGCACAAGCCCTGCTGCAGGCTCTATTCCTCGAATCTGGGCTTGGCATCACTAAGGCTCTGTGTTTGTGCCAGCAACTGGGATTTTATTAGGATTCTCACACTATTTCCTCTCTTTCTTAGAGCCCCAACTTCTGAAATCTAGACACTGTGCAGGAATCTCAGCCTTCAGTTTTCCAAAGAATTAAAAAAAAAATTAGTTGCAGAAAAGCTAGAAACCCTGAATCAGTTGCACCCCAAAAGGCTGATAACCAATGATACATGAAAACGAACCCCACATTACTGTATATTTATATCCCATTATTTTTAATCCAGTCGCATTTGTTTTTGGAGGTGTGGCTCATGCTTGCTGAATGAGGCTTGATAATACTGTAACTCAGACCGCTGTGACAGATTGTCTAGATCTTGGTAGAGTGGGTATTTGATTTTGGAAGGATACCAGAAATTCCAAACAGATTTCTTGTCATTTTCTGAAGGGGGAGAAGTATTGGGTGGAGGGGGCTGCCCAGTGATGGGAAGGCTGGTTAGGGTAGCTGATGGGCATAATACCCAGCCATAGACTGGGCAGGAGGTTTTGACCTTTCCGTACGCAGAGTGCAGCCAGATGAAAGACTCTAATTTCTCTTGGGGATCCAGGCAGCTGCAACTAGGAAGCATCCTGGAAACTGAGCAATCAAAGAAAAATGATCAGTGTTCTTTGAAATCTTACCCCCCCAAAAAATGAGTGAAAAGGAAACATTTCAGCTTGGGTCAAAACATTTTGTGTGTGGGAGGTGGGGGGGGAGACTCTCTTTTCCAGCCCAGATTTAGTGCAAACCATGAGCCTCTATCACTTGTGCTACCGAATCACACCCCTAGGTGGCAGCAGTAGTCGCCCCTCAGCTTCCCACGCTGAACAACACCTGGATGTCTGCTGGGCTGGCTACACCAGCTCTATAAAGGGATCCCTTGGAAAAGGCTTTTCTGCAGCAGCCCCTCCATCAGTGTAACATTTTATGGCCATATTGGGTCAGACCAATGGTCCATCTACCCCTGTGTCCTGTCCTCTGACAGTGAACGGTGCAGACCCTTAAGAGGGAAAGAACAATTATCGAATGATCCATCCCCTGTCGTCTGCTCTCAGCTTCTCACAGTTAGAGGTTTAGAGACACCCAGAGCATGGGATTGTGTCCCTGCTCATCTTGGCAAATAGCTATTGATGGACCTATCTTCCATCAATGTATCTAATTCTTTTTCGACCCCAGTTATATATTTTTATATAAATGCACACACAGGGAAGCAAGGTCAATTCCTGGTGAGCCCAGATACAAAATCCTTGGATCTTAAAACAGGGAAAAATCAATCAGGTTCTTAAAAGAAGACTTTAAATTAAAGAGAAAGGGTGAAAGGAATATCTCTGTGAGATTAGAAAGCAAGATGCTCTCACGGACAACAGATTCAAAACACAGAGTATGTCCCTCTGGGCAAAACCTTAAAGTTACACAAACACCCAATTTGATTCTCCCTCTATGTTTGCCAAGGAAATGACAAAGAGAAAAATAAAGAAATTTACCACATTCTTGTCTAAATACTGACTAATTTTAATAAGGATAGATGGTGGTTTTTGGGTTCTTTGACTCTGGCAAAAGCACACACAGAACAGCCAAAGGACTATTTTCCCCCATCCCAACTTTGAAAGTATCTCGTTCCCTTATTGGTCCTTCTGGTCAGATGTCAGCTACGTATTGTGAACTTCTTAATCCTTTACAGGTAAAAGAGGAATTAACCCTTAACTGCCTGTTTATGATAACACTCAACTGTATACAAGTGCAAAATTTTGTGACTCCAACCCTTCCCTTGCCCATCTGAAGGAATTGTCGCTGTGAGCTTGTATCTTACCAGATACCTACAGACTCTTGCATAGGGATAGGATGCAGGTCCTGTGAAGATGAAGAGACAACTATAGGATGATCAAACTCTCTGGATTCAGCCACTGCTACACAGATAAACCACTTCTGCTTCTCTTAGAGGGATTCTTGGGGTAAGAGTGTAACACCGGGATCATTTGATAACGGTAAATTAACAAAGCCAGGTTCTGATCAAATTTACACATGTAAATCTGGAGTGACACCTGTGACAGAGTCAGACCAGATGGTTACAGAAGAGTGATAGAAGGCAGATATATTAGTCCCAAATGATGTAGGTCTCTTTTCCCTGGGTAAGGTATCAGGGGCAGTTCCAGAATAAGCAGGAACTTGCTGGAAACAATTAAGGCAGGCAGACTAATGATGACACGTGAAGCCAATGAAGAATGAAGAAGCACCTAGAATCAATTAGGACAGTCTGGCTAATCAGGGCAGCTGTGTTTTAAAAGGACCTCACCTCAGCCAGCGAGGTGTGTGCAAGGAGGTGGGAGCAAGAGGCACTAGAAGCTGAGAGTGGGAAGGTGAACTGCCGGAGGACTGAGGAGTACAAGCATTATCAGACACCAGGAGAAAGGTCCTAGGTGCTTTTTTAGCTGACCTCGGTAAGGTCGGTCACGGGCATCTGGGAAGACATGGGTGCTCCTGGCAGACCTCGGTGACATAAATGGGAGTGAAACCAGTTCATTCTCTTTTCAAGTTTCATCTCCTGGAGATTTAGTCCTGCCTACAGTCATACTGCACCGTCTTCTGGTAAGCAGCCAGGAGACAATGATGGCTAGCAGTCATACTGTGCTGTCTGCTGCCAGCTTAAGATGTATAAGAGAGATGGAATGGATGAAAACAAGAGAGACCAGATTTTTTTTGCATTCATTTGCTCCCCCTCCCTCCCACCCTGGATAGTGGTGGGAGGGATTGATCAGTGGCTTGTGCACTGGCTCGCTAAACACAGGGTTTTGAGTTCAGTTCTTGAGGTGGTCATTGTGTGTGTTTCTCCTTAATACAAATCCACCTCTTCTGTTGATTTTAATTCCCTGTATGCCAAGTAACCCCTCTCTCCATCAGAGCAACAGCAGACAATAATTTTGCACTTTTTTAATTCAGACGCAGTAGCACGGCAAGCCCAGAGCCCGCTCAGGTCACTGCAGCAAGGACAAGAGACTAGATGATATTTAACAAGACACCTTTCTGCTCTCGGTGCAAGTCTACAGACACCCAGGAGCTTAAGGCAGATCATTAAGAATAGGGTCTTCAAATTACAACACCGAGAGGAGGATAGGCAATCCCAGACTGAATCAGTCCTGTAGTCCATCTAGCCCACGGTGCAGTGACCAGTACCAGATGCTGCAGGGGGAGGTGGAAGAAGCCATAGGAATCTATATGATAACCTGCTCCTAGGGAAAATTCCCCTCGCCCCTTAGACCCAATACTTAGAGATATTTTATGCTGTAAGTCAGGCAGGCTTTGAGCCCTTCCAATACTTTAAAAAAAAAAACTTCACTACTGTAGTTAAATATTGTGGTACCCCATATACGCCTACAGTCCTGTTTTGAATCCTGCTAAACTCTTGTCCCCATTGTTATCTTGTGGCTATGAATTCCACAGTCTACTTGAGAGCTATGCAATTTTACAATTGTGACATTCACACAGACAACCTTTCTGGTCCTCCACTTCTGAGTCTGGCCCATATTATCTGACGTCTGTAAACATATGGTGAGAGAATGGTGAAAGCTGTCATTGTATTTATCTGTCCTGCACTGAAGCTATTTATAAACAGATTTCAATGCCTCATATCTATCTATCTATCTATCTATCTATCTATCTATTTTCTCCACTCCTGAGATTTCAAATTATGCCACTGCCTCTTTGCAGTACATGGGATTTTGAAAGCCAATACCGGAGATACAGGCTGGGAAGAACCTGTTTTGAGCTACAGTCACGTTACACAACTTGTTTTGCCAGGGCTGGGATGCTGTTCAGAGATGGGACAGCTATTGCTGATAAGCTCTTCAGACTGACAGACACAGACACCTCTGGGGAAGTCTGATGGCTTTTGGCCTGCCTGGGTCCCCGTCAGATTTGGAGGTCTCGGGGTCAGAGATGTGCATAGACTGTTAACTGAAAACTTTCTTATTCTCCCATGTTAGTCTCTTTTTTTTTGTGCTGTTCAGATTAAATAGTATTTTGGTTCCAGAAGTCTGACTGATCACTCGACTCACCACTGCTCACAGACTCCCAGAGAGAAGGACCAAGGGCATCAAATCCTCTTGGATCTACTTGACCAACAGTTGACACATAGTGTGCTGTAGCCCAGGGTGGGGGGATGGGAGGATCATGGGATTCCACCCCAGGAGAGGGCAGGGTACAATACCTGACATCTGGAACTCAGAGACCAGAGAGGGGGCAGAGATGCAGGTAGCCGGTAACTCTAAGGGGTCTCTACAGGGAATAAAATTCTGGAACCCTCAGCCAGTCAGGAAACAAATATACCGGACCTGTTGCCACAGAGCAACACAGATCTGAATTCCTTCCTTCATCGTCAAGCCAGAGAACAAAACCTTTTAAAATGTATTTGCTGATTAAATTTCCAAAGCAAACAAACCTGAGGCAATTTGGGAACTAGTCACTGATATTCCGTGGGGTCTGCTGTCGCTCAGCCTCTGGTAGGTTTGGGCCCAGGGCACACGGCATCTATAGAAATGGGAGCCTTTGAGACATCCTGTCTCAGAGCATCTGGGTTTTCACACTCCTACCTCGCTTTGAATCTAAGATTTCTGTGTAGCTTGAATAACCGACCGTGGACCCTGGACAAATGCAGAGAAGAGGTTCCCAAGCTACCTAGCGCTGCCTGCCCCCAGCCCCTGTCACTGAGTCACCCCAACAGCCCAGCTGAGTCCTCTGCTGCTGCACAAAACATCTGCAGATGGAAACAGCTTTCCGGCTTACTCCTTCTCTTCACGTTTTAAAGATAGTGAAACCTGCCAACGTACCCAATTCCTGCTAGATGTGGAGCTGCTGACACCAGAGATTTTCACGCAAAAGGACAAGGAGTCATTGGTGATGTTGCACAGGCTGCAGGCAGTATCTGTTCAGACACGGAGGCAGGTATCTTTATGAAGCATGTCTGCACATTCCCTTGGGGGCCACTTGGCTATCAGGGAATCTCAGCTGCTTGGCTTAGTGTGCACCAGCTTTAACTCCCATCATGGCCAATGCAAATTTTAGAATGTCTATTAACAGGGGATGCCTAGTGATCCTACTCAACTGAGCTGCAGCCCTAGCCCTTCTACAGGCTCTATTGCTGGAATCTGGGCCTGTCCTCAATGTTCCTGTGGTTCTGATTAGTCACATGGCTACCTCGAGGGTGGCTGAGTGCTAACGTATGATGTAACTTCATCTTGTGATAATAAAATAAGTAATATAATCGAAGATAATTACAATAATATACATAATAATAATATAGGACTCATATTTTTCAGTGCTCTTCTGCATTAAACCCAGGGAACAGCAGGGGAAGGGAGATTCCACAAGTTCCATACGGGAATTTTTCTTGGATCATTCCAGGAGGGGGGATCCCTTCCTTCTCCCTGAGAATGAAAGGGGGCCCAGGATCCCAAATATGACAGACTCAGTGTCCACTGATCGCTTACCTACTACCACAATCTTGTGTCTCTACAACTGCTAAGGATACTCTCCACTCTGCAGCACAGGCTCACAGAAATGTGCTCCAGGGCCTGTCACAGCAGGCACTGCCGCAGGATCTGGTGAAGGATGTTTTACATGTGGAAGGGGACGAACAAGATGGAAGCTGATTAGAGGATCTGATTTGCAACATACCTTAGCCATAGACTGGTAGGAGTTTCTGCTTTCCATATGCAGAGTGAAGCCATACACACTCAGTCGCAATCTTTTTTATGTTGAAGAGAGAAGAATATGAAAAGCCACAATCTTGTGGAGATCCAAATGTCAGCTTGTAAACAAAACTTTGCCTATCTATCCCACATTGGGGTGTACGCACCTGCACTTGCGATGATACTAGCTTGGGGAGAGGTAGAGCACTGAAGGGTAGGGATGGGTCCAGAGTGACCTAGAGAATTGGAGGATTGGCCAAAGAATCTGATGAGATTCACAGGACAATTGGATCTGCTTAGACAGAAATCATTACTGCTGCAGTCTGGCCACTACTAAGAACAGTTTGCAGAAAAGAACTGGGCTTAGAATGGGCGAGAAGCTGGATATGAGTCAGCATGTGCCCTTGTGCCAAGAAGGTTAAGCATATTGGCTTCATTAGCAGGAGCATTGCAGCCAATCAAAGGACTCCCTTATTCATCACTGGTAAGGCCTCATCTGGATTATGATCCAGTTTTGGCCCTCCTACAGAAGGATGGACAGTGGAGAGAGTCTAGCACAGGACAAAAAATGATTAGGGTCTGTGGCACAACTATGAGGAAGGCTGAGGAACTGGCTTATTAGTTTGCAGAAGAAAGAGTGTGGGGGAGGGATTTGATAGCGCTTTGAACTATCTGAAGTGGGTCTAAAGAGGATGGACTAAGCTTCCTCATTGTGGCAGATGACGGACAAGGGCAATGTCTCAAGTTGCGTGGGGAGGTCTAGCTTGGATATTAGGAACACCTTTTTAGAGAGGGGGTAAGCACTGGAATGGGTTACTGTGACAATGTGGTTCTGGCGGGACCAACTGAGGCTGCAATCAGATCAATGCTCAACAAGGGCGTCCAGCCAAGGATGGGGTTTTCTTCACCTTACGGCAAAAACCCAGTAAAGACTTCGTTTCACATGGCGTAACCGCAAGTCACACAGCCATTTCTTAACACCCAGTTCCCAGTATCACACCAGTCCACACGGTCTGGGGATGTGGTTATAAAACGAAACTCGTAAAGAAGTGCTTCAGATACGCAAGGCCGACCCAAGGCCAAACCAGTACATCATCAGATTTACCACAAATTACGCTGTTGCCAATCTTAGATATCTTAAATCTAAAGGCGTTATTAAAAAGGAAAATAAGATGAGAGCTGAATTTGGTTAATGGGAAATCAGTACTTACTTAAATGGCAAGTCCTTAGTTCAGGCTGTGTCGCGTGATGAAGACCAGGTTTAATCCAGTCTCTGGAGAACATCCCCCGTCGTGGGCGGCTCATATCCTTTGGCAAGCTTCAGTTTTATGCAAGTCCCTCCAGGTGCAGAGGACTGAAGACAAATGGAGATCAGGTTCAGCTTATATAGTTTTCCAGTGTACGACACTCCTTTCCTACTGTGGAAAGTTACAGCAAAATGGGTAGTTTGCAAGTACATGGGCCAGTTTCTACTCATCCAGTTGAGTACAGGGCGTATCCGCTGCTCTCGATGGTCATTGTGTGTGATGGTCCTTATGGCCATCAGCGGCTAGCAGAGCTACCCAGCCTGTTGGTAACTTTTCCGTAACAGTACAAGGTTGAAATAAGACAATACACCAGCATATCTAACTCAACTCAGAAATGTAGCCAGAAGACAATAAGTCATAACCGTACCGTAACCTGGTTTAGAACCTTATAATGACCCTACATAGAGTTGTGCCACTCGAAATCTTGGTTGCAACGCATGTCTATATGTCCAGTTATATCCAATAACCATCACGAGTTACTCGGAGTGGGAATCTCCTCTTAAGAGGTTTTTTAAGGCCCGTCTTGACCAATCCTGCTGAGGTTGGTCCTGCTTGAGAGAGGATTGGACTAGATCCTCCTGGAGGTCTCTCCATTCTATTCCTAGATTCTATGATTCGTGGGGGGAATGATAGTCTACTATGGAGTTTTGGATTGTAGATACCTGTGCAGTGCAGACTGTATATTCTGGTTTTCTGCACAAGATTGCAAGCAGGAACTGGTAAATTGGATGTCTCCTATTTGTGTATGAGTGACTTGGATGTTCTCTCGCTGGCAGGCGCGCTCTAGCATTTTTGCTGCCCCAAGCAAAAAAAAAAAATTGATAATTATTATTATCACTCCGAGAGGGAATGAGGGACCCGATGCTGATGCTCCTAAGAGCCAGGTTGTCGCCCCTTTTCTTATCACTGGCCACCACAGGCACCTTCTTGCTACGCTGGTGCCTGGAGTCAGCTCTGCTACTGGGGTTCCTGTGTTAATCATGTCTCTGATGAGACTTGGTCATAAACACTTTCCTGAGGACGTAGGGGAAAGATATGTGACTGTGCCCATGAAAAGCCCCTGACCACAGCTGAAGTAGACCCCATGGATCACACAGTGCCCAGAGGGCACAGGAAGGGCCAGGACTGTGATTGCAGAAAAGCTTTTTTATGGCTTGTGGATATTTAACCACAGACGGGACAGTGACAGACCAGATGTAATGAGAAACAACATCCACGTCCCTTCTATTTATTGACTATCCACAGGAATTCTAGATTCGGAGCAGTCACCAATGTGGCAATTTTGGGGCTAACATTCCACCCATCCCCTGGCTCTCCACGAACACAGTCACTTGGTCAATGCTGATGCCTGCATTGGTCTAATTCCCCCAGTGCCCTGTCCTCCCTCTCCAACCCGTCCCATTGCTCCAGATATTAGACCCCAAATAAACCTCACTGTACAGAGTGGAGATCAATAGCTCTTGTTGTCTTGGATGTAAGGATCCAGGATGGAATAGGTGGTCCGTGTTTATCATCTCCCTTGACAGCAGTGCTGCAGGTGGTTCATGAACAGACCCTGCACTTGACTAATGCCCTGCTTATCCCCGCACGCAGGTGTCTGCTTTTCATGCTGTACACAATTGGATTAATCAGGGGTGGGACCAGAAGGGAGATGTAGCTCAGGACAGTTTGAAGCAAGGGAGATGATCCATTTGGAAATCTGTGTATCATAGACAGGCCGATCATTGGTGAGTAGAAGAGCAGGATGGCGCAGAGGTGGGAGACGCAGGTGTTCAGGGCTCTGAGGCACTCTGCATTGGACGCAATGCTCAGCGCTGTTTTGAGGATCATCACATATTGAAGAGAGGGGTGAGCGCAAGTCCTCCCACTGTTAGAGTGTATAAACAGCGTAGATGCTGTTCATGAGATATAGCAAGCACCTCATGATACTTCTGTGCAGCGTAGCGAATGGAGACGATGGCTCGGATTCAGAGGTTATCTTTCCCAGTAAGCGATGGGATATTACAGCAAATTCTTACCAAGCTTTACAGTCCATAGTGTCTAATGTTGCCGGTTAGATGAGTATTCAGTGGTTACAGATCGCGCGAGACAAGCATCAACAAGGCATGGTAGTATCATTAACTGCAGCGACGTGGGATGAAGAAGTGAGCAACAGCTTGTGAAGCTGATCTCCGGGTTACAGTATTGCCCAGTTTGGCTGGTGGCTATCATATGCCAAGTCTTAGCACTGGGAAAGGATGTACTGGGCAATAAGGCTTGGATCTGTTTTTATAATGAACGAGACTGATTTTACTATTGAATAAGATACACTAAGCGAAGGGGCAGAGATCGAGATGGACGTCTTCTGCCGGTCGTGAGGAACACTTGCGAGTTTGGTGTCATTGAGATTGACATAGTATACTGGCAGGTCAAGAAATTGTGAACTTCTTTCCTGAAAGAAAAGGGTAGGATAGATGTAATTACAGAACCTTTCGCTCTGATTGCAAGTCTACGACCCAGGGTAGGCAGATCATCAAATTATCAGTGGATTTACACTGAGGAGTTTAGGCAATCCCAGATGGTCGACTATAGTCATATAGCCCTATCCAGTGACCGGTACAGTGCTGTAGGAAGGTAGAAGAAGCGTTGCAATGCATCTAGAGTAACTGCTCTAGAAGTTGCCCTTGCCCTTTGAGCCTACTTGAGATATTTTATGCTGTAGGGAGGCTTTGAGCACTTCCAATACTTTTTAAAAAAAATCTTCACTACTGTTGTTAAATATTATGGTAACCCATATACACCTACAGTTCCTCTTTGAATCCTGCTAAACTCTTGTCCCCATTGATATATTGTGGCTTTGAATTCCACAGTCTACTTGAGCACTGTGTGATTTTACAGTTGGGACCTTCATGCAGACAAACTTTCTGGCCCTCAACTTCTGAGTGTGGCCCATTTTATCTTGACGTCTGTAAACATATGGTGAGAGAATGGTGAAAGCTGTCATTGTATTTATCTGTCCTGCACTGAAGCTATTTATAAACATATTTCCATGCCTCATATCTATCTATCTATCTATCTATCTTTCTATCTATTTTCTCCACTCCTGAGATTTCAAATTATGCCACTGCCTTTTTGCAGTACATGGGATTTTTAGAGCGAATACCGGAGATACAGGCTGGGAAGAACCTGTTTTGGGCTACAGCCATGTTACACAGCTTGTTTTGCCAGGGCTGGGATGCTGTTCAGAGAGGGGGCAGCTATTGCTGATAAGCTCTTCAGATTGACAGACACAGACACCTCTGGGGAAGTCTGATTGCCTTTGGCCTCCCTGGGTTCCCGTCACAGTTGGAGGCCTCTGGATCAGAGATGTGTATAGACTGTTAACTGAAAACTCTCTTATTCTCCCATGTTAGTCTCTTTTTGTGCTGTTCAGATAAATAGTATTTTGGTTTAAAAAGGCTGACTGATCACTCGACTCACCACTTCTCACAGACTCCCAGAGAGATGGACCGTGGGCACCAAACCCTCTTGGATCTGCTCGACCAACAGTTAACACATAGTGTGCTGTAGCCCAGGGTGGGAGGGTGGGAGGATCATGGGATTTCACCCCAGGAGAGGGCAGGGTACAAGACCTGACATCTGGAACTTGGAAACCAGAGAGGGGGCAGAGATGCCAGTATCCCTGTAACTCTGATGGGTCTCTACAGGGAAGAAATTCTGGAGCCCTCAGACTGTTGGGAAACAGAGCAACTCAACTCTGAATTCCTGCTTTCACAATCATGCCAGAGAATAAAACCTTTGAAAATTATTTGCTGATTAAATTTCCAGAAGCAAATAAACCTGAGGCGATTTGGGAATTAATCACTCATATTTCGTGGGGTCTCCTATCGCTCAGCCTCTGACACGATCGGCCCCAGAACTTACAGCATTCCTAGAAATGGGAGCCCTTGAGAAATCCTGACTTGGAGTATCAGGGTTTTTGCACTTCAATCTCGCTTTGAATCTCAGATTTCTGTGTAGCTTGAATAACCGACCATGGACCCCGGGCAGATGTAGTGGAGGGCTTCCCAAGCTCCCTAGTGCTGGCTGCCCCCAGACCCTGTTACTGTGTCACCCCGACAGCTCAGCTGAGTCCTCTGCTGCAGCACAGAACATTTGCAAATGGAAACAGCTTTCCGGCTTATCCTTTCTCTTCACATTTTAAAGACTGTGAAACCTGCCAGCGTACCTGATTCCTGCTAGATGTGGAGCTGCTGACACCAGAGGTTTTCACCCAAAAGAACAAGGAGTCATCGGTGATGTTGCATGAGCAGCAGGCAGTATCTGTTCAGACACGGAGGGAAGTGTCTTTATGAAGCATGTCTGCACATTCCCTTGGGGGCCACAGGAATCTCAGCGGCTTGGCTGGTTGAACTTCAGGCTTAACCCCCTCTCCCTGTGCATGCAAAGTTAAGAAGTTATTAATGCAGGCGGACGCCTGTGACCGACTCAACGAAGCTGCACCCCAAGCCCCTGTTGCAGCTTCTATCCCTTGGATCTGGCTTGCACAAATGTTCCTGTGGTTCTGATAGTTCCACATGGCTACCTCGAGGGCCGAGCTACTAACGGTCATGACGTCACAGGTTTTGATCTTGTCTAAATAAAATAATAGACTAAATAGAAAAACAGAGAATAGGAATTAATAATAAAGATGGAGCAGATTTTTCTCAGCAGCCTCTTTTTGCCTATTACAAACCCAGGAACAGCCAGGGAGGGACATTCACAAGGCTCCAACAAGGAAAATTTTCTTAGATCATCCAGGAGGGAGATCCCCTTCCCTACCTCCGAAAAAAAGGGTGGAACCATGGACCAGATCCCAAGTGATTCACAGTTCTCAGTGATTGGCCTCTGGAGCTAGGCCACCCAATCTTCGCACAGCTCCTGCTCCCGTACCATGTGCCTGTCAACATGTAGGCACGCTGAGGACGGAAGGGATTTTACAAGGTGACGGGATGTACCATAGTTGGAAAAGCGCGTTTAGAAGAACTGATTGCACAAGTACTACCATTGAACTGATTTGGATGGTTCTAACTTTCCATAACAGAAGGTGTACTGAGCCTGATTCTACCCCCATTGGATGGACTGGCACCCGTCAGCAAACTGTGAATGAATACTAAACTTATGTGGTGGAAGGTAGAGTACACGAAGGGTAGGATAGGTCCAGAGTGACCTTGAGAAAATGAAAATTTGGGCCAAACGACTGATGAAGATTTCAATCAGGAAATTGCAAGAGTCCTGCACTTAGGACAAAGAACCCTAACTGCTACAGTATTGGACCCACTAAACAATGACAATTCCGCAGAAAAGAACCGGCTTTAGAATGGCGAGGAAGTATGATATGGTACAGTGTGTCCTGTGCAAAATAGGTAACAGCATATTGGCTTCATAGCAGGAGCATTGCCAGCAGATCTAGAGTATTATTACTCCGCTATCATCACTGGTAAAGTGCCTCATTCACTGGAACAATTGCATCAGTTTGGCTCCTACACTAGAGAAGATTGGAGAAATTGCAGAGAGTCTAGCACAGGACAAGAAAATGATAGCGGGTCTGTGCCGCACATAATTAGTAGAGGAAAGCTAAGGGAACTGGGCTTACATTAGTAATCAGCAGAGTAAATTTTGAGAGGAGATTTTGATATGCATCTTGAACTACCTGAAGGAAAGGTCCAACGACGGATTGATCTATGACTGTCCAGTGGTGTGCAGATGACAGTGACAGGACAACAATTGGTCCTAAGTGTGCAATGATGGAGGCGAGCTGGATATAGTGAACTACTAGTCATCTACGAGGGTGAATGTAAGCACGAATGGCTACCTAGGAGGTGGTGGAACCTTCCTTAGAGGTTTTAAGGTCCAAAACGCCAAAGCGCGTCAAAAGTGGTGTCAATGCTACCGGTGTGGCCTGCTCCCTGTTGGTACTTGTCTGCGGCATGTGTGTTTCCTTCTGCGGCGCTGGCCTCCACTCGCGCAGTTAGCTGACACAGTAGACCCGAAGAGAACCCCAATAACCACAAATCAGTAAGGTATGAAGGCAGTCGACCAGTGTTTATGCGATGGACACAATTTGCAGTTCCCATAGATACGTACTAGTCACTGGGCATATATGAGAGAAAGTGACCAGCAAATGGACCGGTCTCAGTTAGTGTTGGATACTGTTTCAACGCCTCCCAGGGCGACAAAAACACGCCCCAGATTACATCTTAACACAGGTACAAACAAGTTACACCTCACTCCTGCGTAATTGAGTGCCAACCGTCTTATGTAGCACAAGCACAACCTTTCATAGCAAGGGCCCTGCCTTCCATCCTGTTCAATGTTGGTTGAACAAAAACAACTCTATAACAATATCCCTGCTCCCTTCATTGATGGGTCCGGCCTGTTCTTCTTTGTGACTGTAGGATTGTGCAAGTATGTGAATGTCTGATTCTCTAGGTCACTACTTCGGTACGTATCTATTCTGCAGCACACCCTAACTTGCAAGCTCTTGACACGAGCTGCCTCTGGCTCACACATAACTGCTTTATGTAGCAAAGCAACCATTACTTTAGTTCGGGCCTCAGCCTCTAAGTGGCCTTAATCAGGGCCTTCATTAGTCAAAGCCCTATTTGGAGTTTAGTTGAGTCTGTCCGCTGAGCATGAGAGACTATAGATGACCTCCTCAGTCCATCCAACTACTTATCTAGCAGATTCATAGAGCATTAAGGACAGTCACCCCTGTAACGAGTTTGTTAACGATTCTGGCATGCAAGATGGTATCAATTCTGGGAAAATATTTCTGCAATGCAAGGTGCAAGGCTGGGACCCAGTAAATTGTGTTGTTGTTCCTATTAGCTTAAGGCTTAGGTAAAGTACTCAGTAGTTCAATTTTGGGGCACCTACTTACTGTCTGACTGGGTGAAAACAGGACTGAAGCCTGCGTGTCACCTCCCCAGTAGCAGCGTGATGGAGGCTTCCTGCTGAATGTTGGGGTTCATCATAAATCGGCCTCCACGACGCACCGTATCATAACCGGCCACAAGGTTTCAGCCAAACTGATAAATGAATACTGTAAAATACCTAAGTGAACCAGATAGATCACTCAAGAGTTCTGAAAGGAACCTCAAATTAATCAAAATGCCGGACTACTAAAGTGGTAGAAACCTGCAGTTACAGGCCTTTCTCTAGTTAATTAACACCAAATACGCTAATCATAGAATCAATATGAACAGAATGGAAGGACCCTTCACGGCAGGTACTAGCCACCCCTCTGCTTCATAAACAGGGGCCTAGCCCTAACTAAACATCATCCCCCAGCCAGGGCTTTGTCAAGTTCTGACCTAAAAACAACTCTAAGAAGAAAAATCCTCCAACCCCATGGGAACTCCATTCCAGTGCTTCACCATCCTCCTAGTGAACAAGTTAATCCTAGTATGAGCTTAAACTTCCCTGACTGCCACTTGAGACCGTTACTTGGATAAAAACTCTATATAACAAAAAAAATTGTTTTTTTTCTTTTTGTTGTAGAAATAAGAGCACACAAGTCATATTTTAATATCAGTAGTGTTACCTTTCTAATGCAGTGGATGTGCCCTCACTCCTCCACCGCAGCAGCCCCTGAACTGAGTCTGGGAAGGAGGGCTGTTTCTGCCCTGCAGCTGCAGCTCTGGAGCTGGGGAAAGTAGCCTCTTTCTCTGGTCACCACAGCCCTGCACATCCCAAATTCCCCTCATCTCCTCTTTTCACCCCACTTCCCCCTCCCACTTACCGCACATTTCCCCAAAGGCCACCAACTCACCTTATATGTGCACCTTCTCCATATATCCGAGGCCTTGATGTATCACCTAAAAAGAATGGCTCAGGTCTGGAAATCTCCCTCACATTCTCTAAAGTGAGGAGCAATGCAAAGAATTCATTTAGCCTCCTGGCAACAGCCTCATCATCCTTGACTGCTCCTTTACCACCTCAATCATCCAGTGAGCCCATTGATTGTTTGGCAGGTTGCTGCTTTTGATGTTCTTTATAAAAAATCCTGTTAATTGCTGTGTCTTTTGCTGCTTGCTGTTCAGATCTTTTGAACTAAGTACACAGTATCATGAAGCCCCATTCAACTAGTAGGAGTCACACCCCCAAAAAATAATGAGATTGTATTAAAAATAATGGGATTTAAAAATACACTAATGTGGGGTTCGTTTTCATATGTCTTTGGTTTCTCAGCCTTTTGAGGTGCAATTGATTCAGGGTTTCTACCAACTCATTTAAAAAAAAATCTTTGGCAAACTGAAAGCTGAGATTCCTGCACAGTGTCTAGATTCCAGAACCTGGGGCTCTAAGAAGAGAGGAAATAGTGTGAGAATCCCAGTAAAATCCCAGTTGCTGGCACTGGTACCCGTATCTCAAGCAGAGCAGCCACAGAAGGATGGCGCTGAAGTTTAGTTAGCGGATATTTCTCATCACACAGTGACAGAGATGTACCAGGCTACAGAGTCCCATTCTGTAAGGAACCGGGTTACGCCACAGACAGCCGGACATAACAGTGATGGGCTGGAAGAGTCACTGGATCCTGAGGCTCAGCTCATATGTTCTCTCCCATTATTCAGGTATGACACATGCGCACACTCAGTAATCAAAGCCATGCACACTCTTAATAGAAAGAGGAGTGACCCAAACCCAGCTCCAAGTGCTTGCTGCTAACTCCCTATTGGACCCCCCAAAAAACCACCCAGATCCAGCGAACGCAAACTTTGTGATGATGGAAATTGGGATGGAGGATTTGAGGTCTATCTCCAGCACTAGAGCGGCTCTTATTGGTCATGGAGAGGGTGGGGGTCAGGATCATCCCGAGGGGCATCACAGCAGAGCTCTGTTGGGCAAGGCACTGCTCTCCAGATCCTTCACTCTCTGAAAGAACATCCTGATGCCCCCTCTTACTGCTGAGCTGCAGGAGGGGGCCCGAAACTCCTCGGTGTCAAAAGGGGGCGTGAGTGATGACAGGTCTTATCACTAAGGTTTGGGAAGAGTTCAGGTTTCTCCACCCAGTGACCCAATAATCCTTATGAGGCACACAGAGCTGAAATCTCTCTAAACTCTGAGCTCTGCCCCAATTACTAACGCATCCAAGAATCTCTGAATCAGTAACATATTGATCAATACAAAATGCCCCGCGATGGTAGGGCCGTGCGGTACTAACTCACTGGCAGATCCCAAGGCCGAAGGCACCACTGTGATCTCGTAGTCTGACCCCTGCATAAGACCTGCCCACCAATACACCTCAGAGCAGAGTTTAGAACAGCCTCCTGCCTTGATTTAACAAAATGTCAGTGATGGAGATCTGCCACAGCCTTGGTAATTGTTCCAATGGTTATTATCCCTCGTTTAAAACATATAATTTAATCCATTCTCTGGACTCTTCTCTGAAACCGCTCTCCAATTTATCAACATCCTTCTTGAACTGTAACACCAGAACTGGATAACTGGACAGAGGGATTCAGCAGTGGATGTCACACCAGTGCTTTTTCGTCTGTTAGTGCCACACTGGGGTGCTGTGTTGCAGCCAGTTCTGACCTCCACGTCTTTGTCAGAGTCACTGCTTCCCAGGATTGGGTCCCCATCGGTAAAGAGCTGCATGCTTCTCGCTCCTAAATGTAAACCTCTATATTCAGCCATATTAAAACACATGTTGCTGAGCATGAAGGGACTAAGTGAGTTGCAAGGTCACAGAAGAAGTCTGTGGAAGAGCCTGGAAACGAGCAAGTTCTTCTGATCCCAGGCCAGCACTTTACCCTGAATCATCCTTCCTCTCTGGGGCTAGTGACTGGGGAGAGAGGGGGGCAGCTGAACTAGTGATCTAATGGCTCATTTGGCTCAAATTCTTAACTCTATAATCATTATTTTAGACGATCATTATCTTGGGTGCAACTTGAAGAAGTCACTACCTGAATGCTGATAGGCACTGAAAATTATATCCGCTGGTGAAAAAGTATCCGGATTGTACAGTTAACCGTATATATGGTCTCTTTACCCTCTAAATCTGGTCCTTTCTGTTTTGGGGAGATCTCACAATGTTTGCCATCTTTGACCTGAGAACACCCATCTTTCTAAATGCTATCACTGAGACAGTCCAGTTGGCACCTCAGTCCCTTCCCTTCGGTGCTTGTGACCAGGGCTATAGAGGACCCCCAGCCTCCTTAAAACTAGTGCGTTATTGGCAAACAGCAAATGCATTGGGAAAATTCTTTAAAATACCAGGCAGCTGTCACACATCTACACTCATCATCTCATGTATGACTATCATAGCTATATGTTATGACAGGCTTATGTGGAGATAAGGTCAGCAAAAACTGGTCTCTAATTATATGTCTTTTGGAGAGCAAGGCCAGGACCGGCACTAGAGGTTTTTGAGCGCCCTAGGCGATGGCAATTTCGCCGGCCCCGTGCGCTGGTCCCACCGGTCGTCTGGTGAGCTGCGCCGTGGTGCCTGAGAGGGTCCGTGCTCCGCGCTAGGTGGGCTGCTGCAGTGTGCCTGTGGGAGGCTCACCTAGAGCCTCCGCGAGCAGCCGTACGCTCCAAGACACGACTGGCGGCAGCTCCACCGAGCTGGTCGGACCGAGCGGCGCTGCGTCACCCACGCGGTCGCTCCCGTGGTGCCTGCCTCTCCTCTGGTGCGACCCTTGACCCAGGGGACCACCTGGGCTGCCAGCTGCCAGGCGGGCCCTAACCCGGGGCCGGCTGGGCACTTCTTGCGGTCGGTGCGCCCTGACTAAGGGACTTCTGGGCTGCGGCCGCCGAGGCGCTCTGACCCGGGGAACCCTGGCTACCGGCTGCTGTGGTGGGCCCTGATAAGGACCCTGGACTGTGGGGCTGCCGCGACGCGCTCTGACCCAGGGGACTACCCTGGGCTGGCCAGCTGTGTGCCGTGCGCAGCTCAGACTCCCTCTCTGTCTCAGCAGCCAGCGGCTGCTCAAACATTTCAAAAAAAATTGGGGGCGCTTTTTGGTGCACCCAAATCTCGGCGCTTAGGCAACGCCTAGTCGCCTAATGGTTGCACTGGCCCTGCAAGGCTCTTGGGACTAGACTAGATTCCCTGTGTTCTGAAAAATCCTTCCCATCCTTTTGCCATTTTCTTTTGGAACCAGACTTTGCTGAACCTTTGTAAACCTGGGTCAAGTCACCGTTAGTTCTCAGCTGTGTCCAGGTTGAGGGCCAAGGTGTGAATGGCCTTTTCCACACTGTTTCACCCAGGCAGACTAAGATAGGTCCTGTGTCGTTATTCCCTTTGTTTGGCAGTTAGAACCATTATG
Source organism: Chelonoidis abingdonii (assembly GCF_003597395.2). Lineage (NCBI taxonomy): Eukaryota > Metazoa > Chordata > Testudines > Testudinidae > Chelonoidis > Chelonoidis abingdonii. The sequence goes on along the minus strand of NC_133769.1, from coordinate 369,462,748 downwards.
CCTCAATGGATCACAACACGGTCCAGTGGCTGTGCTGAGCCAACTTGGCATCCGTAAGGTTTAAAACTCCTTCAGAAATCCATTCTTACCCTTCACTCTCATGCCCGAGCACCGCCCACATCTGTTGCAGACCCCAACATGCTGGAGTCACGGGGTTTCCCAAGCGCTGTAGGGAGGCTGTGGTAGACGCTTTTATAAAAAAATGTCAGAGGTGTTCCTCTGTTTAACCCCTCATATACCCCCATTTACAGTCTTAGAGCATCGAGCACTTGTATGTATTTACTACTTCTCGTACCCTTGCAGAGGCTCAGAGACAGCCAATGCTTGTCCAGTCACACATGGCAAGAATCAACACTGTCCGTAGTGCAGAGCAGTGCCCAGATCTCATGGCCAGGCTTCCAGCATCTGGGTGGTGAGAGGAGTACGGGTGGATTCTCTGCTGCACCAGCAGCCCACCTTCGTGCAGAGAGCAGGGATGGCAGGAGCCAGTTATGGGTTTGATTCACTGGGTGTTCTCCTGCCTCAGTGGAGTTAGAGCAGCCTGGGGCTGACGCTAAACTCTGCCAGTGGTAACAGCTTTCGAGGCACAGTCACTCTGGCCAAGTCCCTGTGTCTGGGGCCATGCCAGAGGAGCCCCCTTGTGGCCTGAGCGTTAGCCTCTGCTATGGGAAACCTTCTTATTCCTCCTCTATATAAGTTTGCCTGACTTACTCTCACCCTGGAGTACTTAAAAAAAGAGCCCCCTGTATGGATTGGCATTAATTCAGTCTTCTTTTAAACACAAGGGCTCCTACCCCATAGCCACATCCTCCTCCTTTACTCAGCTCCTCTCCAAACTACTTTTGGGGGTGAGCATTGGTTCAGGCTTGCCGCAACCCCTGCTGCTTTTCCATGGAGACCCCACCCCCACCCCATCTCTTCCCACTAGGCTCTTCCCCCTACACCTCCACTTCCCCTGATGCTCCACTCCCCCCTGGGCACCAGCCAGGCCATGGAAAGAGCTACCCCAGGAACCCAGGCTGCTGTGAGGAGCCCAAGACTCTCCACCTTCTCTGGGGTGTGTCCTGGGGGATGGAGACACAGGCTGGAGGCTTCTCTTGGGCCCTCCAGCCTCCTGTCCAAGGCAGAAAGAGGATCTGGTGGTCCTCAAAGTGGCTCTAGCTCCGTGGACACATTTCACCATGGCCCACCTACAGCTTCTGGCCTGGAGAGGGAGTGGAGCCTTGGGGGAAGAAGGGGAGCAGAGGGTGGGGCCTCACGGGGGAAGAAGAGGGGTGGAGTAGTGTCATGGGGAGGCGAGACACCTGCCACTGTCTCTCTTTTGATTTTGAAAAGGTGGTCACCCTGCAGTGAATGGGCTGGGCTGGAATTGGAGCTGGCCGTGCCTCTGTTGGGGAGATGAGATCCATTTCCACTCCTTTTCATTTCTGGGGCAGCACATATGGAGGGGAGGAGGAGGGAACCTGAGCCTGAGTCGCTTGCCAGGACTGATGTGTGTCATACCCTCACTCACACATGCAGCTCTGCTCTGCTTCTCCTGAGGCTCCTGCATTAATCCTGTCTCTGACATGACTCATTCACAAGCACATGGCTGAAGGTGTAGGGGAAGAGTGAGTGTCTCTGCCCCTTGAATAGCCCCTGTCCATAGCTCCTGCAGCCCTCATGGATCACACAGCAACCAGAGCGCTCAGGAAGGGGCAAGACTGTGACAGCAAAACAGCTCTGCACTTTTTTTCATGGCCCGTGAATGTTTAACCAGAGACAGGAGAGTGTCAAGCCAGGGCAAAGGGAAACAACATCCACCTCCTTTCTCTTTATTGACTGTATCCAGAGGAATTCTGAAGTCTGAGCAGGCACCAATATGGTTCTTTATGAATAAACATCCAACCCGTCCCCTGGCTCTCAACGAACAATGTCACTTTGTGAATATTGCTGCGTGTCTTGGTCTCCTTCCCCAGTGCCCTGCCCTCCCTCACCAGCCCCTCTACAATTGCTCCAGGTCTTAGACCCCATCTGAACCCGTCTCTACGTAGTGGAGATCAGTTGCGCATGTTGTCTTGGATTTAAGGGTCCAGGATGGAATAGATGGCCAGTATTGCTCGTCTCGCATGTCATCGGTGCTGGAGCAGCACGATGAACTGAACCTTCACTTGATGAACACTCTGAGTATCCTTGCACGAAGGTGTTTGCTTTTCACGCTGTAGACAAAGGGATTAATCAAGGGAGGGACAAGCAGAGAAATGTAGCCCAGGAGAATCTGAAGCAAGGGAGAAGAGCCCTCCCAGAATCTGAGCAACAGAGACAAGCCAATCATTGGTGTGTAGAAGAGCAGGACAGCGAAGAGGTGGGACATGCAGGTGTTCAGGGCCCTGAGACCCTCTGCCTGGGACGTGATGCTCAGCACTGTTTTGAGGATCATCACATAAGAAAGGAAGATGAGCAGCAAGTCCAACCCCTCCATCAAGAGAACAACAGACAAGCCATAGATACTGTTTATTCTGATATCTGAACAAGCCATCTTCATGACATCCTGGTTTATGCAGTAGCAATGGGAGAGGACATTGGATCTACAATATTGGAACTGTTGAAGAAGAATAGGGAATGGGAGTGGTACAGTCACCCCTCAGAAAACACACATCAGTCCCATCTTGCCTATTCTAGGCAGGGTTAAGATAGAAGCATATCTCAGCGGATCACGGATAGCGATGAAACGGTCAAAGGCCATCAACAACAGCACAGATAGAGTGATTCTAAGCCATGCAAACAAGTGGATTGAAGAACCAGCTGGGCAAAACAGCATCGAGGCTGGATCTTCTCTAGAGTTGAACAAGATATACCCAGTGTTGTTGGTTAGAGTTGGGATATTCAATTTAATGCCAAGGTCCTTTGGATTTTTTTTTCGTGACAGCCAACATGATAAGGATAATGTACGTGGCTCATGCAGGCTTGATTGTGTTTATAATAATAATGACTGAATTTCCTACGATTGATAATAACAACACTAAGCAGACAGGGAACGAGATCAGAATGGAGTCTTCCTGCCCATGGTATCCAGGTTGAGAAGGAACACAGCAGAGTTGAATTCGTGTATTTCGGACAGCTGACATATTACTTGGCAAGGTCCGAGAGTTCTGACTTTCTTCTAAAATTAGGAAAAGGCAGAGACTGGATGACATTTAGAAAGCATCTTCCTGCTCCCGTGCAAGTCTAGTACTCTCCAGTGAGCCAAGTAAGATCAGCGAAACATGTCTTAGATTTCTACATGGCAATAGTGCTTATTTACCAATTGTTGTGTTATCTAGTATCCTCATATCCGATCGAACCTAGTATCCATGCCAGTTCCTAAGTCCTTCAGTAGAAGTGGAGTAGACACCCTGCAATTGAAGGCTTTGAAAAAAAAAAAAAACATAGATTCTGCACTCACAAAATTGTTGGTGTGCAAGTTCAAGAAAAGTTTAAGATCGATTGAAGAGTTTGAAACAATCTCTCTCTACCTGCTAAGTTTGTTATTTCGGGTATTTTGTATAAACATTATACTGTAATCTGTATTTAAACATATACAAGCAGAACTCGTGAGAATGCTGCTAAGACTCTTGGTCCCCACTGAGGTTCTTGTGCTGTAGAGTCCATCAATCTATTTCACGGCTGTGCGATTTTACAACTGTGACTTTCCATCAGACACGTCTTCGTGGCCTCTCCACTTCTTATGTGTCCTATTTGTAGTCGAATGCGTGTAAACACTGGCAAATGCAGGCAAAAAAACTGTAGTTTGGTATGTTATCTGTCCTGCACCTGAAGCTATTACAAACATGCTCCATTGTCCCTCATTGTATATATTTTTAAATTCTCTAGCTCCTGAGAGTCCAACATTAACCCACTGCCTAATTGCAGTACATGGAATACATTCTTAGGCACATTCTAATTCAATAACATTGCCTGAATGGCATCACCCAGATGTAAATGTAATAAATTTCTAATCAAACGGCCCGTCTTTCAGCTTCCTTATCAACTGCTCGCTGGTTAGACTCTGACCCTCAATCCCCTCAAGAGAACTGAAGTACTTTGCTGCCCTAGTGACTAATCCAGAGAGTCAATCATCCTAGCAAGCAGGGTTGCAACCTTTCAGAATGTGTGCTGGAGTCTTCATTGTAGTCACTCTAAATTTAAGTTTACAGCAGTAATGCATTTTAACAATTTTTAGAAGGTCTCTTTCTAGAAGTCTATAAGATAATAACTAAACTATTGATTCGTATGTAAGTAACTAATTTTCAAAAGTGTTAAGAGGCTTCAATTTAAGAATTAATGAAAATGCAGATCTCCCCAGACAGTGCGCAGGACCCGGCAGCGGAGTGCCACTAGAAAAACACTGAGTGCCACTTCGCACCCATGCCATAGTTTCTACCCCTGTCCTACAGCTTCTCTTCATCCTCACAGGACCTGCTGAGGGCTCTAGAATCTTCTGCGTAGATACCTTAAGT
>NC_133769.1:369447613-369458170 GCF_003597395.2 Chelonoidis abingdonii | reverse complement strand
TCAATCAATGGGGTATGATCATATGAGTGGTAAGGAGGCAGTAAGGGAATGAGAGGCTGTTGCCAAGAGCTAAATGAATATTCCATTGCTCCTCACTTTAGAGAATGTGAGGGAGATTTCAGACCTGAGCATTCTTTTAGGTGATACAGCAAGGCAGATATATGGAGAAGCACACATATAAGGTGAGTTGGTGCCTTTGGGGAAATGTGGGCGTAAGTGGAGGGGAAGTGGGGTGAAAAAGAGGGGGTGGGGAATTTGGATGTGCAGGCTGGGTGGCCAAGAAAGAGGCAATTTCCCGGCTCCAGAGTGGCGCAGGTGCGGAGAAACAGCCCTCCTTCCCAGCTCATTTCAGGGGCTGCTGCGTGGAGGAGTGAGGCACATCCACTGCATTAGAAAGGTAACACTACTGATATAAAATATGACTGTGTGCTCTTATTTCTACAACAAACAAAAATATTTTTTTGTTATATAGAGTTTTTATCCAAGTAACGTCTCAAGTGGCAGTCAGGGAAGTTTAAGCTCATACTAGGATTAACTTGTTCACTAGGAGGATGGTGAAGCACTGAATGGGTTCCCTAGGGAGGTGGTGGAATCTCTCCTTAGAGGTTTTAAGGTCAGACTTGACAAAGCCCTGGCTGGGGTATTGTAGGGGATTAGCCTGTTTTGAGCAGGTTTGGACTAGATACCTCCTGAGGTCCTTTCCAATCCTCATGTTCATGATCTAATGATTAGCTATTTGTGAATCGGTAGAGAGGCCCATTAAATGACAGGTTTCAATAAACATTAGTAGTTCGCTAATTTGATATTGAGTTCCTTCAGAACTCTTGAGTGATATCATCTGGTCCTGTGACTTTACATGTTAATTATCATTGGACTGAAACCTCTGTGGCCAGTTATGATCGTGCAGTCTGGGAGCTGATGTAACTGATGACCCTGAAGAATTCAGCTGGGAAGCCGCTCTCACGCTGCCTCGGGGTGACACGTCAGCAACTCTCCAGCCCGGCACCCGCAAGTGGACAGCAGTGTGCCCACCCACGACTCTCTGAGTACTCTACCTAGCCACTTAACACAAATAGGAGACAACAATCCAATTTACTCTGTTGCCCCGCCTCTGCATCCCTTGCTGCAGAATAATCCCTAGAACATATCCTTATGCTTCATGCACTGGTATCTGTAACACAAAAACTCATTAACTAGGGTCACTTCCCTCAATGAATCATAGAATCTTGTAATAAGCAGTTGATGGAGACCTACTGGAGGTCATCTAGTCAAGCTCTTGCTCAAAGCAGGACGAACCTCAACTAAAATCCCAACAGGGTTTTGGAAAGTGGACCTTAAAACACTCTCAGGATTGAGATTCCACCTGACCTCCCTAGGAACCTATTCCAGTGCTTCCCACCCTCCTTAGTAGTCCGTCTAGCACTACCACGGTTTGTAAAACCGATATTTAGCAAGCGTTAATGATTTAACGCTGTACCTAGTCCACACTATGTGGCCTTTATATCGATATAAAAGGGCTGTTTGAAATCGGTTTCTGTAATCCTCTCCGAGGAGAGAAAAGAAAAAATTGGAATATCCATATCGGATTAGGTAGGCTCGTGACTGCAAATCGACGGTATTGGCCTCTGGGCGGTATCGCCACAGTGGCCCTGTGACGCTGGTGGAAGCAAGTCTGAACGTCGGTGCAGACTGGCCAGTATACGGCGAAGCCCACAAAGTTTTGTGAGTCATTTCGTGTTGGCAACCGTGGAGCTCTGATCAGCCACAGGTGACCACACAGAGGCTCTCAGCAACCAGGTACAATGCAGTCCCTGAGAATCGAGAAAAGAGCTCCACATGGACCGCACGGAAAGCACTGGATGTGATCAAATATATGGAGAGATTAGGCTAACAGAATCTGTCCAAAAAACGAAATGAAAACATTTGAAAAAATTCCAAGGCTATGATTGGAAAAAGGCCACACCAGGACTTCAGTGGCAGTGCGGAGTGAAATTAGGAGCTGCAGACACAGCTACCAGAAAAACCAAAGCAGCAACGAAAGAGCCGGGTCAGGGCCGAAAACATCCACTCTAGCTGAGCTCGGGCATGCATTCTAGAGGGCTGTGCCATCCAGCTACCCCACCCTGTCCATCGGATTCTGATGGGGTTGAATCTCAGCCTGGCTGAGGATTCTGTGGAAGGGGGTAAGATGAGGAGGAGGAGGAGGAGGAAGAGGAGGATTGCCTGCAGTCGAGCACACAGCAACTTCACGTTACCCCCAAGCAGCCGGAGCTTTTTTGTGACCCAAAACGGAATCAACCCACTCAGCCTCCCAGCCATAGCCCAGACAGTGAAGCCATGGAAGCACCTCGGTGAGTAATTAGCTTTGTAAATAAAAAAATCGGTTATAAAAGCAAGCATGTTTTAATGAAGAATTGCCATGCAGGTCTTGGATGCATTTTGGCTGGCCAGTAAAGTTATGGAAAAGTTGGTTAACATAGTCTGGGATGGAGCCGAAACCGCATGGGCATCCCCATGAAGTGCTCGCTTGAAGGTACACCAAAAACCTTTGCAGAAGGTTCCGGGCAAGGCAGCCTTGTCTGTCCATCATGGTAGGACACTTTACCATTGCCATTGCATTAGCAAGTAATCGGGTATTCCAACTGCTGACAAAGTGTAGCTGCGTATGTCCCGGTGAATGCTGGAATTCAAAACGATCCTTTGTTCTTTATCTCGCTCAGACGTGTTATCCTCAGCAAAGTGATAATTGTTCATTCAGGTAACCATTTGAATGTCAGGGAATTTAATTAAGGAGACAGAGATGGCCATTTTCTACTGGGTCTGTTGCTTAAAAAAATCTTCCTTGGCATGGAGCGCAAGTGGGGGGAGGGGAAGGAAGGACCGCGATGACTTTTTGGCGTTGGTCTAGCAGGAAAATCTTCCCAGCCGTACCAGCCACGTGGTGGGGAGGGCAAGGGGGGTGATTGAGCAGTGGATCTTCCATGATAACACTATCATGGCAGTGGGGGGAAGGGGTAAAGCAATCATTGAGAAGAATTGGATGGGGGGCTTCTGGCTTCTGCTGCTGGCATGTTAAGAGGAAAGAAGCATCAATGAGGGACTGTGTATATGAATAGGCGGAGAAAGCGAAGACAATGGCTTACATGGCCAGCATGGAAGCTGAACTGATGCTCGGACTTGGCGACGGTGAGATCTATACTACCAGAGCCGCAGGCACTCAAGATGCAAATGCGACCTTTAGGTGAATATCACAATGTGGCCATGTCAGGTGAATAGTGTTGTTTACTTGTGAAATAGGAGTAATAACCATGCGTTGTTCTGTAAAAGTACTTTTTTAAAATACTTCTTCTCCCTTTTTTCCCTCCCTCATGCAGCTGCCGCATTTGTTCAAGTCTTCCTACTCATCCCAAAGGCTACCGCGAAATAAGGCAAGGAAACAGACGATGCGAGATGAAAGTCCGGAAATCACTGTAGGTAACCCACAAATGAAAGAGCTCATCTGAATGAATGGAAGGACGTGGTATCAATTTCAGAAAATGACAGTTGAAGGTGAGGAAGAGGAGAGACGCTCAAGATGAAGAGGTAAGAGGCAGGAAGATCAAGGTGAGGCAGGCCAGATCACGGTGGGGCGGATGCAACACTGGAGCTGCTGCGTGATCAAAGATATATCCTCCGATGTCTGGTGATCTTCAGTGAAGAGCAGCAGGGTCACAGAGTGCCGCTGGGCGAGCCCCTAGGTAACCACTCCTCAACACTCAACTCGTGTTCATATCTTCGCACCCAGCACGTGTAAGAACGCATGGGTGGATGCGTCGTGCCCCGCTCACGTCGTGCACTCCACCCCCCCCCGCGTGGACAGTCCAACTCAAAAGGCGTCTATTACATTGAAAATGGTTTAATGGCCTTCTTCCTTCCGCTCCAGCCTCCTCCCAAACCACACCCCGGAATTTGGCAGGTTGCTGCTTTTGATGTACATTATAAAAATTTCTGTTAATCGTTGTGTCTTTTGCTGCTTGCTGTTCAGATCTTTTGAACTAAGTACGCAGTATCATCAAGCCCCATTCAACTAGCAGGAGTCACACCCCTAAAAAATAATGAGATTGTATTAAAAATAATGAGATTTAAAAATACACTAATGTGGGATTCGTTTTCATATGTCTTTGGTTTCTCAGCCTTTTGAGGTGCAATTGATTCAGGGTTTCTAGCAACTCATTTAAAAAAAAAATCTTTGGAAAACTGAAAGCTGAGATTCCTGCACAGTGTCTAGATTCCAGAACATGGGGCTCTAAGAAGAAGAGAAAATAATGTGAGAATCCCAGTAAAATCCCAGTTGCTGGCACTGGTAGCTGTATCTCAAGCACGGCACCCACAGAAGGATGGCACTGAAGTTTAGTTAGCGGATATTTCTCATCACACAGTGACAGAGATGTATCGGGCTACAAAGTAAGGAACCGGGTTACGCCACAGACAGACGGACATAACAGTGATGGGCTGGAAGAGTCACTGGATCCTGAGGCACAGCTCATATGTTCTCTCCCATTATTCAGGTATGACACATGCTCACACCCAGTAATCAAAGCCATGCACACTCTTAATAGAAAGGAGAGTGTCCTAAGCCCAGCTCCATGTACTTGCTGCTAACTCCTTATTGGAACCCCAAAAAACCACCCAGATCCAGCGAACGCAAACTTTGTGATGATGGAAATTGGGATGCAGGATTTGAGGTCTATCTCCAGCACTAGAGTGGTTCTCATTGGTCATGGAGAGGGTGGGGGTCAGGATCATCCCGAGGGGCATCACAGCAGAGCTCTGTTGGGCCAGGCACTGCTCTCCAGATCCTTCACTCTCTGAAAGAACATCCTGATGCCCCCTCTTACTGCTGAGCTGCAGGAGGGGCCCAGAACTCCCTCGTCAAAGGGGGCTGAGCTGATGACAGGTCTTATCACTAAGAGGTGTTGGGAAGAGTTCAGGTTCTCCACCCAGTGACCCAAATAATCCTTATGAGGCACACAGAGCTGAAATCTCTCTAAAGCTCTGAGCTCTGGCCCCAATTACTACAGCATCCAAGAATCTCTGAATCAGTAACATATTGATCAGTACAATGCCGCATGCGGTAGGGCCGTGGTACTAACTCCACTGGACAGATCCCAAGGCCAGAAGGCACCACTGTGATCTCGTAGTCTGACCCCCTGCATAAGACCTGCCCCACAATAACTCCCAGAGCAGAGTTAGAACAGCCTCCTGCCTTGATTTAACAAATGTCAGTGATGGAGAATCTGCCACAGCCCTTGGTAAATTGTTCCAATGGTTAATTACCCTCATGTTTGAAACAATAATAATTTAATCATTCTCTGGACTCTTCTCTGAACCGCTCTCCAATTTATCAACATCCTTCTTGAACTGTAGACACCAGAACTGGATAACTGGACAGAGGATTCCAGCAGTGGTTGCACCAGTGCTTTTTCGTCTGTAGTGCCACACTGGGTGCTCATGTTCAGCCAATTCTGACCCCCAAGTCTTTGTCAGAGTCACTGCTTCCCAGGATGTCCCCCATCCGTATAAGATGGCCTGCATCTCTTGCTCCTAATGTAAACCTCTAATTCAGCCATATTAAAAACACTGTTGCTGAAGCATGAAGGACTAAGTGAGTTGCCCAAGGTCACAGAAGAAGTCTGTGGAAGAGCCTGGAACAGCAGCAAGTTCTTCTGAGTCCCAGGCCAGCACTTTAACCCTGACTCATCCTTCCTCTCTGGGGCTAGGACCTGGGGAGACAGAGGGGGGCAGCTGAACTAGGATGATCTAATGGCTCCATTTGGCCTCAAATTCTATAACTCTATAAATTGTATTTTAGAGATCATTATCTTGGATGCAACTTGAAGTCACTACCTGAATGCTGAATAGGCACTAAAAATTATATCCGCTGGTGAAAAAGTATCCGGAATGTCACAGTTACACCGGATATATGGTCTCTTTACCCTCTAATCTGGTCCTTTCCTGTTTTGGGGGAATCTCACAATTGTCCCATTCTTTGACCTGAGAAAACCCATCTATTCAAATGCTTATCACTGAGACAGTCCAGTTGGACACCTCAGTCCCTTCCCTTCGGGTGCTTGTGACCAGGGCTATGAGACCCCCAGCCTCCTTAAAACTATACCTTTATTGGCAAACAGCAAAATGCATTGGGGAAATTCTTTTAAATACCAGGCAGCTGTACAATCTACACTCATCTATCTCATGATGAGCTAACAAGCTAAGTTAGACAGGCTTTACTGTGGAGATAGACAAGCAAAACTGGCAACTTATATTCTTTTGGAACCAAGCAGCCAGGACGGCACTAGGTTTTGAGCGCCCTAGGCGGATGGCAATTTCGCCGCCCCGTGCCTGTCCACGGCTCTGGTGCAGCTGCCGCAGTGGTGCCTGCAGAGGGTCCGGTGCTCCGCGGCTATGTGGAGCTGCTGCAGTGGTGCCTGTGGGAGGTCCACCAGAGCCTCGCGAGCAGCCGACGCTCCAAGAGCACACTGCGGCAGCTCCACCCGAGCTGCCGGACCAGCGGTCCGCCTGCAGCACACTGCGGCAGCTCCACCGAGCGCTGCCTCCTCCTCCCGGTGGCGCCCTGACCCAGGGACACTCGGTGGCTACCGGCTTGCATCGTGGTGGCGCCCTGACCAGGGACTCCTGGACTGTGGGCTGCCTGATGGCGCGCTGACCCAGGGGATACCCTGGACTACCGCTGCGTGGTGGCGCCCTGACCTAAGGGACACCTGGACTGTGGGCTGCCGCAGCGCGCTCTGACCCAGGAGACACCTGGGCTGCCAGCTCCCCGCGCAGCTCAGACTCCTCTCTGTCTAGCAGCAGCGCTGCTCAACATTTCAAAAAAAATGGGAGGCGCTTTTTGTGCACCCAAATCTTGGCGCCTTAGGCAACCGCCTAGTCCACCAAATGGTTGACTGCCCTGCAAGGAGCTCTTGGACAGACTAGATTCCCTGTGTCTCTGAAAACATCTTCCCATCCTTTTGCCATTTTCTTTTGGAACCAGACTTTGCTGAAACCTTTGTAAACCTGGCCAAGTCACCGTAGTTCTCAGCTGTGTCCAGGTTGAAGGGCCAAGGTGTGAAGCGCCTTTTCCACACTGCTTTCACCCAGGCAGTCTAAATAAGGCCCCCTGTCTGTCATTCCCTTGTTTGCAATTAGACCCATTCTACCTCATGGATCACAAACACGGGTCAGTGGCTGCACTGAGCCACTTGGCTCCCGTAATGGTTTAAAACTCCTCTCAGAAATCCAGTTCTACCCTTCACTCTCATGCCGAGCACCCCCAATCTGTCGCAGACACCAACATGCTGAGTCACGGGTTTCCCAAAAGCAGCTGTCAGGAGGCTGTGGTAAGAGCCTTTTATAAACAATGTCAGAGGTGTTCTCTGTTTAACACCCTCACATAGCCCCATCTTACAGTCTAGAGCATCCGAGCACCTTGTAATTATCCTTCAGTCTACTGTGAGGCAGGGCAGGTATTATCCACCTGTGCAGAGGCTCAGAGACAGCCAATGGCTTGTCCATGTCACACATGGCAAAGGAATCAAACCTGACTGTCCTGAGTCGCAGAGCAGTGCCCAGATCTCATGGCCAGGCTTCAGCCATCTGGGGGTGAGGAGTGGTGGATTCTCTGCTGCACCAGCAGAGCTCCCACCTTCGCTGCAGAGAGCAGGGATGGCAAGGAGCCAGTTATAGGGTTTGATTCACTGGCGTGTTCTCCCCTGCCTCAGGAGTTTAGAGCAGCCTGGGGGCTGAGCTAAACTCTGCCAGTGGTAACAGCTTTCGAAGTGCACAGCTCACTCTGGCCAAGTCCCTGTGTCTGGGGCCATGCCAGAGTGCCCCTTGTGCCTGAGTAGCCCTGCAGGAAACCTGCCCTTCCCTCCAAGGTCCTGCAATGACTTACTCTCACCTGGTAGTACTAAAAGAGCCCCCTGTATGGATTTGCATTAATTCAGTCTTCTCTAAAACACAAGGGCTCCTACCCCGTGGCCCCATCCTCCTCTTTTACTCAGCCCTTCACCAAGCTACTTTTGGGAGTGAGCATTGGTTCAGGCTTGCTGCAACCCCTGCTGCTTTTCCATGGAGACCCCGCCCCCATCCCATCTCTTCCCACTAGGCTCTTCCCCCTACATCTCCATTTCCCCTGATGCCCCACTCCCGCCTGGCCTGGGCACCAGCTGGGCCATGGAAAGAGCTACCCCAGGAGCCCAGGCTGCTATGAGGAGACCAAGACTCTCCACCTTCCCTGGGGTGTGTCCTGGGGGACAGGGACACAGGCTGGAGGCTTCTCTTGGGCCTCCAGACTCCTGTCCAAGGCAGGTGGAGGATCTTGTGCTCCTCAAAGTGGCTCTAGCTCCTCGGACACATTTCACCATGGCCCAGCTATAGCTTCTGGCCTGGAGAGGGGGTGAAAGCTTGGGGGAAGAAGAGGAGCAGAGAGTGGGGCCTCATGGGAGAAGAAGAGCGTGGAGCAGTGTCACAGAGGGGGCGAGGCTCCTGCCTTTTTCCCTCTTTTGATTTTGAAAAGGTGGTCACCCTGCAGTGAATGGGTTGCGCTGGGATTGGAGCTGGCCGTGCCTCTGTTGGGGAGCTGAGGTCCCTTCCACTCCTTTTTATTGCTGGGACAGCACAAATGGAGGGGAGGAGGAGGGAACCTGCGCCTGAGTCGCTTGCCAGGACTGATGTGTGTCATACTCTCACTCACACATGCAGCTCTGCTCTGCTTCTCCTGAGGCTCCTGCATTAATCCTGTCTCTGACATGACTCAGTCACAAACACCTGGCTGAAGGTGTAGGGGAAGAGTGAGTGTCTCTGCCCCTTGAATAGCCCCTGTCCATAGCTCCTGCACCCCTCATGGATCCCACAGTAACCAGAGTGCTCAGGAAGGGCCAGGACTGTGAAAGCAGAACAGCTCTGCACATTTTTTCATGGCCCGTGAATGTTTAACCAGAGACAGGACAGTGTCAAGCCAGGGCAAAGGGAAACAACATCCACCTCCCTTCTCTTTATTCACTGTATCGAGAGGAATTCTGAGGTCTGAGCAGTCACTGATATGGTTCTTTATGAACAAACATCCAACCAGTCCCTTGGCTCTCAACGAACAAAGTCACTTTGTAAATGTTGTTTCCTGTCTTGGTCTCCTTCCCCAGTGCCCTGCCCTCCCTCACCAGCCCCTCTACAGTTGCTCCAGGTCTTAGACTCCATCTGAACCTGTCTCCACATAGTGGGAATCAGTAGCGCATATTGTCTTGGATGTAAGGGTCTGGGATGGAACAGGTGGCCAGTATTTATCGTCTCGCATGTCATCGGTGATGGAGCAGGATGATGAACTGAACCTTCACTTGACGAACACTCTGAGTATCCTTGCACGAAGGTGTTTGCTTTTCATGCTGTACACAAGGGTAATAATCAAGGGAGGAACAAGCAGGGAAATGTAGCCCAGGAGAATCTGAAGCAAGGGAGAAGAGCCCTCCCCAAATCTGTGTAACAAAGACAAGCCGATCATTGGTGTGTAGAAGAGAAGGATGGCGCACAGGTGGGACACACAGGTGTTCCAGGCCCTGAGACCCTCCGCCTGGGATGTGATGCTCAGCACTGTTTTGAGGATCATCACATAAGAGAGGAAGATGAGCAGCGAGTCCAACCCCTCCATCAAGAGAGCAACAGACAAGCCATATATGCTATTTATTCTGATAGCTGAACAAGCCATCTTCATGACCTCCTGGTTTATGCAGTAGCAATGGGATAGGACATTTGACTGACAATATTGGAACTGTTGAAGGAGAATAGGGAATGGGAGCATTATAGTCACCCCTTTGAAAACACACACCAGTCCCATCTTGCCTATTCTTGGCAGGGTTAAGATGGAAGCATATCTCAGCGGATCACGGATAGCGATGAAATGGTCAAAGGCCATCAACAAGAGCACAGAGGATTCAATGCATTCAAACAAGTGGATGAAGAAAAGTTGGGAAAAACAGGCCTCGAGGCTGATCTCCCTAGAGTTAAACAAGAATATACCCAGTGCTGTCGATATGGTGGATATCGATAAACCAAGGTCTGTGACAACCAACATGGAAAGGAAAATGTACATGGGCTCATGCAGGCTTGGATCTGTTTTTATAATGAAAAGAATGACTGAATTTCCTACTATTGAAATAACAAACACTAAGCGGAAGGGGACAGAGATCCAGAGATTGAAGTCTTCCTGCCCAGATATCCCGGTGAGAAGGAACACTGCAGAGTTGAAGTTCGTGTCATTGACAGCTGACATAATGGACTGCGCAGGTCCATGTAGTTCTGAACTTTCCTTCCTAAAAGGAAAAAGGACAGGAGACTGGATGACATTTAGAAAGACATCTTCCTGCTCTCAGTGCAAGTCTAGAGACTCCTCTGACCCTCCAAAATCCCTCCAAGAGGAACTGAAGTACTTTGCTGGCCTTATGTGACTGAATCCAGAGAGTTCAATCATCCTACAGCAGGGTTGGCAACCTTTCAGAAGTGGTGTGCGATCTTCATTTATTC
>NC_133769.1:369435611-369447588 GCF_003597395.2 Chelonoidis abingdonii | reverse complement strand
GAGCTTCTTGTGACTGTAGACTTAGATTCCTGTGTCTTCTGAAAACTTTCCTTTCCTTTGCCCTTTTCTTTGGGACCCAGACTTTTTGCTGAAACTTTGTAAACTGGGCCATTCACCTGAGTTTCTCAGCTTGATTCCAGGTTGAAGGCCAAGGGTTGTGTAAGCTGGCCTTTTCCACACTGTTCACCAGCAGATGGTCTAAGATAGGCCCTCTGTCTGTCATTCCTTTGTTTGACATTAGACCATTTCTACCTCAATGGATCACAAACGGGTCCAGTGGCTGCACTGAGCCATTGTGGTCCCCGTTGGTTTAAAACCCTCTCAGACATCAGTTCTTCCCTTTCACTCTCATGCCGAGACACCCCATCTGTCGCAGCACCACATGTGGGTCACGGGGTTTCCAAGCGCTGTCATGGGAGGCTGTGGTAAGTGCTTTTCTATAACAATGTCAGGTGTTCTCTGTTTAACCCCTCACAAGCCCCATCTTACAGTTTTGAGAATCCGAGCACTTGTATGTTTTATACTTCAGTCTCACTGTGAGGCGGGCAGGTATTTCACCGTGCGAGGTCAGAGACAGCCAATGGTTGTCCATGGTCAACATGGCAAGGAATCAAACCTGACTGTCCTGAGTCGCAGGCAGTGCCGATCTCATGGCCAGGCTTCCACCTCTGGGGTGAGGAGTGGGTGGATTTCTCTGCTGCACAGCGAGTGCACCTTCGCTGCAGAAGCAGGGCTGGCAAGGAGCCGTTAAAGGGTTGATTCACTGGCGTGTTCTCCCCCTGCCTTACAGTGGTTGAGAGCGCTGGGGGCTGACTACTTTGCGCAGTGGTAGCTTTCGAGTGACAGCTCACTTCTGGCAAGTCCTGTGTTGGGGCCATGCAGGTGCCCTCTGGCCTGAGGGCCCTGCGTAGCACTGCCTTCCCTCCAGAGTCCTTGCTTGCTACTCGCCTGGTACTAAAAAGAGCCCCTGTATGGTTGCATTTGTCAGTCTTTTCTTAAACAGGGCCTCTCCCTCGTGTGGCCCTCCTCTTTTACTCAGCCCTTCCCAGCTATTTGGGGGGCGCTTGGTTCAGGCTTCTGTGACACCCTGCTGCTTTTCCTGTGAGACCCGCCCCATCCATCTCTTCCCCGTGGGCTTTCCCCCTATCTCCATTTTCCCTTGATGCCCCTCCGTTGCTGGGATCGCTGGTGGAAGATACCGGAGCCAGGCTTGAGGGGACGATCCCACTTCTGGAGTGTGCCTTGGGGGACCAGGGGCACGGTGGAGGCTTTATTGGCCTCGATACTGTTCAGGCGCTGTGGAGGTTTGTGCTCTCAGTGGGCTCTGCTCCTCGGACACATTCCTGGCCCGTATTGCTTCTGGCGTGGAGGGTGTGCGTTGGGGGAAGAAGAGGTTACGAGTGGGGCTCTTGGAAGGAGGTGGAGCAGTGTCTGAGGGGGCCGAGGCTCCTGCCTTTTCCTCTTTTTTTTTGGAAAGGTTGGTCACCTGCCGTGATGGTTCTGGGTGAGTTGGCCGTCTGCTGTGCCTGTGGCAGGAGTGAGTTCCTTCATCTTTTTATTGCTGGGAGCCGAAATGGAGGTGAGGAGGAGGGACCTGCGCCTGAGGTCGCTGCCGAGGACTGATGTGTGCTTATCTCACTCGCATGCGCTTCTGCTTGTTCTCTGAGGTCCTGCATTATCTGTCTTGACTGACTCCTAGTCACAACCTGTGAAAGTGTGGGGAAGAGTGAGTGTCTCTTGCCCTTGCATAGCCTGTCTCGCTCCTGCCCGTCTGGATCCAGTACCAGGTAGTGCTAGGAAGGCAGCTGTGAAGCAAGGAAGCTCTGCCACATTTTTTCTGGCGTGAATGTTTTACCAGAGACCAGGCGTGTTGCGGGGCAGGGAAACATTCACTCCTTCTCTTTTTACTGTATCGGGAGGTTCTGGGTCTGAGCAGTTCACTTGATCATGGTTTCTTTTGACAACTCCACCGTCCCTATGGCTGCTCAACGAACAAGTTTTGTAATGTTGTTTCCTGTTGGTCTCCTTCCAGTGCCTGCCTCCCTCCCAGCCCTTACAGTTGTCCAGGTCTTAGCTCCTCTGACTGTTCTATGTGGTCCAGTCTAGCGCATATTGTTGGCTGTAGGGTCTGTGATGGACGGTGGCAGTATTTATGTCGTCGCCTGTTCTGGTATGGCGCAGGAGTGATGACTCTCCGTTCCTTCGACCTGGGTATCCTTGCCCGAAGGTTTTGCTTTTCATTGCTGTACAGGGGTACAACAGGGAGGAACAGCGGGGATGTAGCCGAGAGATTCTGAAGCAAGGGGAGCGCCTCCCCAATTGTCTTGTAACACGACAGCCGATTTTGGTGTGTGAGAGAAGGATGGCGCACGGTGGGCCAGGTGTTTCCGGCCTGAGACCATCCGCTGGGATGTGTCGTCAGATGTTTTGGGATTCTTCACATAAGGGGAGATGGCAGCGTCACACCATCAAGAGGCCACAGCAACTTTCTATTTTCTGGATAGCTGAACACATTCATGACCTCTGTGTTTATTGCCGTGAATGGTTAGGAATTGGACTGACATTTGGATTGCTTAGGGAATAGGGATGGAGCATTTATGTCCCCTTTTAAACACACCAGTCCATTCTGCTATTCTTTGCAGTGGTTCAAGTGGGCATTTTAGCGGTCGGAGCGATTGAAGATGGTCAAGGCTCATCAACGCGCCAAGAGGATTCAATGCATTCAATCGGATGAGAAAGTTGGAAACGGTGGCTGTCTTCCTTAGAGTTACACAGAGTACCCGGCTGTCATATGGGATATCGATAAAAGGGTCTTGCTACCAACAATGGAAAGGAAAATGTACATGGCGCTCTGCAGGCTGGACTCTGTTTTATTGAAAAGAAATGACTGGAATTTCCTACTATTATAACAATCGACGTAGGAAGGGGCAGGAGTCCGTAGAATTGCAAGTCTGTCCTGCCAGTATCCCGGTGTAGAGGAACTGCAGAGTGACGTTCCGTGTCATTGAGCTGATTATGGACTGCGCAGGTCCATGTGATTTTGAACTTTCCTTCCTAAAGGAAAAAGGACGGAGGACTGGATGCTTTAGAAGATCTTTCATGCTCTAGTGCAAGTCTTTAGGGATCCAAGGAGCTAGGGAGATTACGCAAAAACTTAGTCTTAAATTTACATGCAGATAGGCATTGCCGAGATGGATCACACCCGTATACCATGGAGCCTAGTATCCAGTGGCCAGTTCTGATCCTTCAGAGGAAGTGGAGACACCTGCATAGATGCTTGAAATATCTGCACTCCCAATGTTGTGTGCAAGTCAGGAAGTTTAGATCTGATTGAAGAGTTTTTGAACTACTCTCTACTCTAATTGTATTTTCAGGTTATCTGTTAAAACTCTCATTGAATGCTGCTAAACTCTTGCCCATTGTGTCTTGTGGCTGAGAGTTCCACAGTCTGTTTCGCGATGTGATTTTACAACTGTGACTTTCACAGACACACTTTCTGGCCCTTTCACTTCTTTATGTGGTCCATTGTTTATGAGTGTGTGTAAACACCTGGCAAACACATGCAAAAACATGTAGTTGTATTTATCTGTCCACTCTAATTTAAGGTTTCACATGCCAGTAATGCATTTTAACATTTTTAGAAGGTCTCTTTCTAGAAGTCTATAACATATAACTAAACTATTGTTGTATGTAAAGTAACTAAGGTTTTTCAAATGTTTAAGATGATTTGTTTAAAATTAAAGTAAAATGCAGATCTCCCCAGATAGACTGGACAGTGTGAGTGCCACTGAAAATCAGCTTGAGTGCCACCTTTGGCACACATGCCATAGGTTGCCTAACCCATCCTACAGCCTTCTCTTCATCCTCACAGGACCTTGCTGAAGGCTCTAGAATCTCTCTGCTGTAGATATCCCTTAGAGTTCCTGGGCTACCGGCATCTCTTCTCACTCTCTGATCTCTCCCCATGCCATGGTCTGTAGATATTTGGCAAGTGACAAGCTGACATAGACAGTTCCTTCCGTTGGGTGGATGTGAGGATAATGACACATATGGATATACAGTGAAAACACTAGGTTTACACTATTATCCTTAAGCAAGGAAATAACTTGAGTGTGCAAGTTGCGTCAGCCATTCTCATGTAAGCAGTAGTGGATTCAAATTATATACAACTGCTCTTACACTCCCCTTTCCTGCACCTCAGCTCTACTCTCCTGAAACACAGACCAGGGGTCCTGTTCTCTCATGTCTGTTTGGAAAGTCTTGCACATTTATTGCAAAGGGAATGTGTTCATGATCCTGAATGTAGGTGTTAGAAACAGCTACTTGTCAGTTATGAGGTGGTAGAATAATATAACTCTTCGCTGAACAAAAGATTAATAGCACAAAGCCATTGCAAACAGTATGTTGATCACTTCTGAAACACTTTCTAAAGCAAAAGGAATTAAGAAGTTAAGATACCAATGCTCTTTCCTGGAAATATTCCAACTACTCTCCTGTTGGCTTTTGATACACCGGCATGTCACGAACGTTTGGTTTGTAATAATATTAGAATTAAAAGTTTTGTCATAACATTTACAAGTCTGTATTTTAGTAAACACATGTCCACCATTTATTTCCCCTCTGCATGTATCATGTATGATTACGTGCTTTGTGGGTGGGTGGTGTATGTGTGCAGTAGGCGCAAGGAGCTCCTGGCCCTCAGAGACCACGTACGGTCTTTGGAGGCGAGGGTGGCAGAACTGGAGGATCTAAGACAGGCAGAGAGGTATGTTGATCAGGCTTTCTGGGACACCGTAGAATTGTCCCACCTCCGCTCAAACAGTCTGTGTGCTGTTAAAGAGGAAGAAAGGCCCAGGGAAGCAGAGCAGTCACTGGGAGCAGAAGGAAACCTTCCCGTAGTTGGGAACCTCCTTCCAGAAGGTGCTGGGGTTGCCTCTCGCATTGAGGTTACCTCTCTGGGGGAAAGAAATCTAGTTGCTAGGAAAAGACAGGTATTAGTAATGAGAGATTCGATCATTAGAAATGTAGATAGCTGGGTTTGTGATGACCAGGAGAACCGTATGGTGACTTGCCTGCGTGGTGCGAAGGCTGCGGATCTCTCGAGGCATCTAGACAGACTCATGTGTAGTGCTGGGGAGGAGCCGGTGGTCGTGGTACATGTAGGTACCAATGATATAGGGAAGGGTAGGAGAGATGTATTGGAAGACAAATTTAGGCTGCTAGGGAAGAGACTGAAATCCAGGACCTCTATGGCGGCATTCTCAGAAATGGTCACAGTTCCACGCGCAGGGCCAGGTAGGCAGGCAGAGCTTCAGAGTCTCAATACATGAATGAGACGATAGTGTAGAGAGGAGGGGTTTACGTTCATTAGGAAGAACTGGGGAAACTTTGTGGGTCATGGGGGGAGCCCTATACGGAGAGAATGGGGCTCCCACTAAAACAAAGTGGAACCACACTGCTGGCCACTAAACATTAAAAAGGTTTGCATAGTAGAGCAGTTTTTAAACTAGGAGATGGGGAAAAGCCGACTGCTGCAGAGGAGAATGGTGGATCGGACAGGCGACTTCTCTTAGGGCGAGAGTCTAATGATAGAGAATGTCCACTTGATAGTCAGGAGCAGAAGATGGAAGAGGATAATGTAAGGGCCAGATCAGATGATAAACAGTTACACATAAAAAAAATCTGGCACATCAAGAAAAGGGCAGACACCAAAAACAGGGCAAATTTTTAAAGTGCTTGTACACAAATGCTAAAAGTCTAAATAAAAGACGGGTGAACTAAAAGAGTGCCTTGTGATAAAGGAGGAATTGCGTAATAATGGCATCACAGAAACCTTGGTGGACTGAGAGCAATCAATGGGACACAGTCATCCGGGGTACAAAATATATCGGAAGGACAGAACAGGTCGTGCGGGGAGGGGGGGAGAGTAGCACTATATGTGAAAGAAAATGTAGATTCAAATGAAGTAAAAATCTTAAGTGAATCCACAGTTCCACAGAATCTCTAATGATAGATATTTCATGCTATAATAAATATATAACATTAGGGATCTAATATTGACTGGGAACATTTCACTTTATAAAATTTCTCAATACTTTAAATGACTGCTTCATGGAGCAGCTGGTACGGGAACCCACAAGAGGAGAGGCTACTCTAGATTTAATCCTGAATGGAGCGCAGGAGCTGGTCCAAGAGGTAACTATAGTAGGACTGCTTGGAAATAGTGACCATAATACAAAGCATTCAACATTCCTGTGCTGGAAAGAGCATCTCAACAGACCAACACTGTGGCATTTATTTTCAAAAGAGGGAACTATAAAAAAATGAGAGGGTTAGTTAAACAGAAGTTAAAAGGTACAGTGACTAAAGTGAAATCCCTGCAAGCTGCATGGGCGCTTTTTAAAGACACCATAATAGAAGCCCAACTTCAATGTATACCCCAAAATAAGAAACACAGTAAAAGAACTAAAAAAAAGCCACCGTTGCTTAACAACCATGTAAAAGAGGTAGTGAGAGGTAAAAAGACTTCCTTTAAAAATTGAAATTCAAAACCTAGTGAGGCAAATAGAAAGGAGCATAAACACTGCCAAATGAAGTGCAAGAAAAGCCAAAGAGGAGATTGAAGAATGGCTAGCCAATAACTCTAAAGGTAATAACAAAATGTTTTTTTAAGTACATCAGAAGCAGGAAGCCTGCTAAACAACCAGCGAGGCCCCTTGATGATTGAGATATGAAAGGAGCGCTTAAAGATGATAAAGTCATTGCAGAGAAACTAAATGCATTCTTTGCTTCAGCATTCACGGCTGAGGATGTTAGGGAGATTACCAAACCTGAACCGGTTTTTGTAGGTGACAAACCTGAGGAACTGTCAAAGATTGAAGTGTCACTAGAGGAGGTTTTGGAATTAATTGATAAACTCAACATTAACAAGCATTAACAAGTCACTGGGACCAGATGGTATTCACCCAAGAGTTCTGAAAGAACTCAAATGTGAAGTTGCGGAACTCTTAACTAAGATTTGTAACCTGTCCTTTAAATCGGCTTCGGTACCTAATGGCTGGAAGTTAGTTAATGTAACACCAATATTTAAAAAGGGCTCTAAAGGTGATCCTGGCAATTACAGACCGGTAAGTCTAATGTCGGTATCGGGCAAATTAGTTGAAAAATAGTTAAGAATAAAATTGTCAGACACATAGAAAAACATAAACTGTTGAGCAATAGTCAACATGGTTTCTGTAAAGGGAAATCGTGTCTTACTAATCTATTAGAGTTCACTGAAGGGGTCAACAAACATATGGGACAAGGGGGATGCCAGGACATGAGTGTACTTACGATTTCCAGAAAGCCTTGACAGTCCCTACCAAAGGTTTAAATAAATTAAGTTGTCATTGGATAATAGGAAGTTCTTCATAGACTGAGAACTGGTTACAAAGACAGACAAAGAGGTTGGAATATGTTGGTAAAATTCTCGAATGGAGAGATGTAACTAGTGGTGTCCCCAAGGGTTTCAAGTTTAGACCAAATCCTATTCAATTAGAATAAATTGAATTTCTGAGAAGAGGGGTAACAGTGAAGTTGGCAAATTTGCAGATGTATTAAAACTTCAAGATAGTTAAGAACAAAGAGCACAGTACTGTGAAGAACTTCAGAAAGATCTTCACAAAACTAATGATTTGTGCAACAAAATGGGAGAAATGAAATTGTAATGTGGGCGCTAAATGTAAGTAATGCACATTGGAAAAAAATTAACCCCAAATATACATACATATGATGGGTCTACTTTAGCTACAACGAGTCAGGCAAATGATCTCGGAAATCAAGTACCGTGAACACAGTTCTCTGAACGATGTCCACACAGAGTGCAGAGGAGGTCAAAAATAGCAAAAAAGGAGTTTAGGAATCATATAAAAGGAGGATAGAGAATAAGATGAGAATATCTATTGCTTTATATTAAATCATGGTCACGGCCACATCTTTAATACTGGTGTATTACAGATGTGGTCTCCTACCCCAAAAAAAGAATTCTGACTAGAAAGAAAAGGTTCAGAAAGAGCAACTTAAATGATTAGGGGTTTGAGGTGTCAGTCCCATATGTAGGAAGATTATAAAGAGGCTAGGGCTCTTCAGCTTTGGAAAAGAGGAGACTAGGAAAAGGTATGAAAGGTGTATAAAGCGATGAGATGATGTGTGGAAGAGAAAGTAGATAAGGAAAAGTATTGTACTTATCCAATAATAGAAAACTAGGGTCAAACAAATGAAATTAATTATACGGCAGCAGGTTAAAATAAATAAAAATGTCTTCTTCACGCAGCCATAGTCAAACTTGTGAACTCCTTACTGAGGAGGGTGGGAAGGCTAGACTATAACAAACGTTAAAAAGAGGAACTGGATTAAATCTCATGGTTGGTAAGTTCATAAATGCTATTTTAGCCAGGATGGGTAAGGATGGTGTTACTAGCCTGTGCAGAAGGATGTGAGATGTGGATGCAGGGAGAGATTCTTGATCATTGCCTGTTAGTACGCACTTAGACCTGGCTTTGGCCAGTGTCTGTAAGAAGATACTGGGCTAGGATGGAATGTGGTATCTGACCAGTACAGCCGCTTATGTTCTATGTTCTGTGTGCAAGGGAAAAAAGCACAAGCCCAATGTTACTGAGGGTTTAATTTTAATTGCCTGCTAGAAAGAGAAGCTGGGACACAAAAAGCTAGAAGGAGCTCGGCGGGAATAGAGCCCAAGCAGAGATAGACTTCTGCCAGCAGTTAGTTCTCTTAATCTTGCCATTCCTATAATGGGCTGACTCCACGCGTGGAATACTTTGTAGGGTAAAGATACCCTAGATAGGAAGGTTGCAGGCCATCTTCAAAATCAATGAGTGAAAATCAGAAACTCGACCGGCGCCAGACTCACTTGTTCCAATCAGATTGCCCGCTCTGAGCTGAATTCATGTTAGAGTTTTTAAATGGAAATTCTTATTTTCAAGTAAGCAGGTTTACATCACTCAGAACCCAATTACTGAATTATTTTGGGGGTGTGCAGGGGACCAGCACATCATCTGGACGAGGAGGCACATAGGGGCTACCACAGGATATCAGCACAATGCAAGTCTTTCACTGGAACCTAACTGCAATGTGTAATGTGTAAGAAATAAATGCACAAGCACTCTGAAAGGAGAGAAAATTAAGACAGCTGCGTTTATGATTGTCAGAGTGAAGTTTCAGCCGTGAGTGACGACAGCTAGGGTCTCATGTGCACTGACCCTGTCTCTAAAGTGGTAAGCAGAGCGGGATGGCTTATCTATGTTATGAATATAGATATTCTGACCTGTCCTGCAAGGGTCTTACTTTACGAATTTAGGTGTATTCTTATTTCACTTAGCAGTATAGAGGCATAAAAGAATCCAACAAAAATACTGTCTCGTGCCAAGTGCCCTTCTCTAACTGTGATAGGTAAGGCCGTCAGTAAGATGTAATTTACACAGCATAAAGTGAAGTGTTGATCACATCCAACATTCCAAAACTAGTAGTAATAAGGTGCTATTGGGCATTGAGGGGAACCAGTGCTACTCTAGATATCCTATTCACCTCAGAGAAAGGGGTAGAGTCAGAAGAGTAAAAGGAAACTTCAGTTAATTCCATCCTCGTCTGCCAAGAACTCACTTATCAATTAGAAACAGACTTGGAACTCTCATGTTCTGTACAGATGTAGTGTGAAATCTAACTTCTGATATTGTTTGTATGTTTATTGCCATGGTCTCTGTAAGGTTCTGTAACTTTTCTTCTGCTGTATAATTAATTTTGTGAAGTGTAAACACGAAAGAAGGTCGTGGAATTATAATGGAATGATAAAATACACCCAGTACAATATGTTCAGGATGGTAGTTAAATCTCAGTAAATATTAGTTAAGGATAGCTACAGCGAACTCAGGCTTTACTGTTTTAGTCTGCAGTCCAGTCAGAAGTGGGAGGGAATGGAACTGGACAGGGATGGGGAATTGGATATGTTACTAAGGAAATGGAGAAATGGATGGACAACAGAGAACGGACACAGGAAAGGCTCTGTGTGTCCAAGAGCTGGGAAAGGGGGACACTAAGAAAGAAAAGAAGACCATGGCTTGTTGGAAGTTTACCCCAATCAACATTTGACTATGGTGTGTGCCTTTGGACTTCAGGTATTGTTCGCTCTTTGTCATGCAAGACAGACCAGGAAAGATGAAATGTGAAGGAATAAAGCCTCCTGAATCTGGTGGCGTGAATATGTGAGTTTGGAAAAGAATTCAGGCCTTCTGGGATCATGTTGCAGAGGCCACACGCCCGCCAGCGTACCCCGGCAGCCCTAAATGGTTACTTTACAGCTGTGGGATCGCCACTCCTTATTGGGGCAGGAGGAATAAAATGTGTCCCTTATTTATGTGAATAGAACTATGAATGTTATGCCAAGGATCTCCCTCTATCATGAACAAAATAACTCTGCTGACTGGGGAATGGTTCCAAAATCATGTGAATGAGAGAGTGAGGGGAAAAGTGGGTCAGTCGATGGTAAATGGGTACCTTTTGAGGTTGGAATGTAATCTGCAACCTGATTTTTCTCTTCCCCAATGTTGAAAGCAGAGTATTAACTTTGATTTTCTTAGGAGTAAGCTAAAGCAGTGGAATTCAACTGGCCAATGGATTTGCATTTGCACCAGTACTGGCTTCATACACAAGCTGAAATCACTAAAAAGTTATAAATTACTGACTGAGGATCACTGAAGTACTGTTAACTAGTGGGCGGGAGCCTGAAGATATATTACTAAGTGTGGCAGAAGCTTGCAGGATGATGGAACAAGTGAGCACAGCAAAAGGGAGCTGGCATTTGGGGTTTCATGGACGACTGGTGGTGGCAATGTGGTGGAATGGTTGGAGAGGCCATGGAACAGCAGTGAGCAGAGTGAGCAGTGTGGAGAGTGGCTAGAGAGGAGCGAGCCGTTCGTGGTGAAGCCTGCATAATCTCAGAGAGGCGGAGCCCAGTCAGCCCTCGGCCACGTAAGGTGCCCCTTTACCTCCCTGTGTTGCTCTTCCCCCCCATTTTCCACCCAGGCTGGGTGAGGGGGTTTAAGTAAAACCTGCAGGATGAACTTTGAAACATAAAACTGAGTGGCACTGAACCGGGGGGAAGAGATTTTGGGTTGTTGAACTTTGGAGGTAGTTGAATTAAGACTTGAGGGGGTAAGAAGGGACATTGGAAACATACTTGGAGATGAGTTTTGCTCTTGGTGTTTATATTCCGTTTGTAGGTTTTTCCAAGAATGGCATGTGTTTCCTATTATTAAAAGGGTTTTGCTGAAACCACCTTGAAAAATCGTTTTCCAAAAGGAATATTGCTCCTAGAGGCACCGGGATAGTAGTAATGTTCCAAGGATGGATGGGAATCGAAAACCGGTTTGCATTCGTTATTGGAAACAGAAAACAACTATACTGAACCTGGCCTTGTGCTGCCAACCAGTAGGGCAGAAGTACATTAAGCAAACATGGACTGGACTTGGCAGGCCTAAACGAGTTCAGGACATTTTACATTGTGTGTCTTGGAGAGGAAGAGATAATTCCAGAACAAGGGCTTTCTCAGGGAACTAGTCGGCGGGACAAGTGTACAAATTAGCAGCTACAGAGAAGGGTCGAGGGTGATGCAGCCAGCCCCATTCTGCCCCCCATCCACCGCTGAGAGCCAATTTTCCTTCAGGTCATTCTGTTACGATGAGAAGGCAGGCCTGCGCACAGCCAAATAGGCTTAGTCTTGACGAGCAGTGCGAAAAGAAAAACAAAGACTGTCAGAGAGATGGACATAAGACACTTTCTTGCAGAACCCTCTCTCTCTGTGTTCTCTGTATTTCTGCAGACCCTGCTTATCCAGGCGCTTTTGGGGAAGCAAAGAACTCCCAATGAAGTAACTTCAGAACAAACAACACTCCTAAGATAAGTGAACAAAACCAGAGCATCCCGC
>NC_133769.1:369409819-369435586 GCF_003597395.2 Chelonoidis abingdonii | reverse complement strand
CTCCCCTGATTGCCATGAGTTTTCAAAGATAATGGCCAATGGCTCTGCAATCACATCCTCCAACTCCTTTAGCACCCTCGGATGCAGCACATCTGGGCCCATGGACTTGTGCTTGTCCAATTTTTTTAAATAGTCCTGAACCACTTCTTTCTCCACAGAGGGCTCTATATAAATCCATAGTACGCCCACATCTTGAATAGTGTGTGCAGATGTGATTGCCCCAGCTCAAAAAAGATATATTGGAATTGAAAAAGGTTCAGGAAAGGGCAACAAAAATGATTAGGGGTATGTAACGGTTTCTGTATGAGACTGGGACTTTTCAGCTTGGAAAAGAGATGACTAAGGAGGGATATGATAGAGGTGTATAAAATCATGAGTGATGTGGAGAAAGTAGATAAGGAAAAGTTATTTACTTATTCCAATAATAGAAGAACTAGGGGTCAACAAATGAAATTAATAGGCAGCAGGTTTAAAATAAATAAAAAGTTCTTCTTCACGCAGCGCATAGTCAACTTGTGGAACTCCTTACCTGAGGAGGTTGTGAAGGCTAGAACTATAACAACGTTTAAAAGAGAACTGGATAAATTCATGGTGGTTAAGTCCATAAATGGCTATTAGCCAGGATGGGTAAGGAATGGTGTTTCTAGCCTCTGTTTGTCAAAGGATGGAGATGGATGGCAGGAGAGAGATCACTTGATCATTGCCTGTTAGGTTCACTCACTTTGAGGCACCTGGCTTTGGCCACTGTCTGTAGACAGATACTGGGCTAGATGGAACTGTGGTCTGACCCAGTACAGCCGTTCTTATGTTCTTATGTTTCTGGTGTTGCAAGGGAAAAAGCACCAGCCCACATGCTTACTTGAGGGGTTTACATTACAATTGCCTGCTAGAAAAGAGAAGCTGGGAACACAAAAAGCTAGAAGGAGCTCGGGGGCTGGGAATAGAGCCCAAGGCTAGACCAGATAGACTTCTGCAGAGTCTAGTTCTCTTTAAGATCTTGCCATTCCTACTAATGGGGCTGACTCCACGGTGGAATAATTTGTAGGGTAAAGATTACTAGACTAGGAAGAGTTTGCAGGGCCACTCTCAAAATCCCAATGGAGCTGAAATCAAGAACCTCTGCGAGCGCAGACTCACTGTTTCCAATCAGATTTGCCCCTCTGGGCTGGAATTCATGTAGAGTTTAAATGGAAATTCTTATGTTTCCAAGCTAAGCAGTTTACATCAAGCTCAGAAGCCCTCAATACTGAATTTTGGGGGTGTGCAAGGGACCAGCACATCTGGAGCGAGGAGAGCACATAGGGGCTAACACAGGCGTATCAGCCAATGCAAGGTCTCTTCACTGGGATACCTTGTAACTGCAATGGTTTGTAATGTAAAAATGCAACAAGGCACCTGAAAGGAGAGATCAAACAGCTGGTTTATGGATGTCCAGAGTGAAGTTCAGCGTGACAGCTAGGTCTCATGTGCACTGACCCTGTCTTCTAAGTGTAAGCAGAGGCAGGATGAGCTCTACTGTTAGAATATAGATATTCTGACCTGTCTGCAAAGGTCTATACTTTAAGAATTTAGGTGTATTCTTATCACTTAGCTAGTTATAGAGGCATAAAAGAATCAAAATCACTGTCTGTGCAATGGCCTTCTCTAACTGTGATAGGCTAAGGCCGTCAGCTAAGATGTAATTACACAGCCATAAAGTGAGAAGTGTATGATCACATCCACACATTCCAAACTAGTTATGTTGAAATAAGGTGCTATCGGGCTATTAGGAATACAGTCCTACTCTGATCTTCCTATCACCTCCAGAGAAAGGGTAGAGTCTAGAAGATGTAAAAGGAAACTTAGTTTAATATCATCCTGTCTGCAAGAACTCACTTATCAATAGAAACAGCTGGAGAACTCTCATGTCTGTACAGATGTAGTTGTGAAATCCTCACTTCTGTATTGTTTTGTATGTTTATTTGCATGGTCTCTGTAAGGTTCTGTAACTGTTTCTGTCTGCTGTATAATTAATTTTGTTGAGTGTAAACGAAAGAAGGTGGTGGAATATAATTGGATAAATAACCATGTTACAATATGTTAGGATTGGTTAGTTAAATCTCAGTAAAATGATTAGTTAAGGAATAGCTAAGCGAAACTCAGGTTTTACTGTATAGTCTGCAGTCAGTCAGGAAGTAAGGGGAGAGAATGGGAACAGGGACAGGGGATGGGGGAATTGGGATCATGTTTTACTAAAGGGGGAAATGGAGACATGGGATGGGAACAGAAACAGGGACACAGACAAGGCTCTGTGGTGTCAGAGCTGGGAAGGGGGACACTAAGAAAGAAAACTGGAATCATGCTTGTTGGAAGTTTACCCCAATCAACATTGAATTGCTTGTGCCTTTGGACTTCAGGTATTGTTGCTCTTTGTTCATGCAAGAAGGACCAGGGAAGTGAAAGAGTGAAGGAATAAGCCTCCTGACATCTGGTGGTGAATTATGGTGAGTTTGGAAAAGAATTTCAGGGGCTGATCATGTTTGCAGAGGCACACCCGCCCGCCTAGCGTAGCCCACGGCAGCCTAAAATGGTTACTTTACCAGCTGTGGGATCCCCACTTTCTCTATTATTGGGGCAGGAGGAATAAAATGTTGTCACCTTGATTATGTGAATGAGGAACTATGAAATTGTTTTATGCCAGAGGATCTCATCATGAACTAAATATACTTGCTAGACTGGGGACATGGGTTCCAAAAGTCATGTGAATTGAGAGAGGTTGGAGAAAAGCTGTGTCAGTCTGATGGTATGGGTCCCTTTTGAGGGTCTGGCATAGTAATTGCACTGTCTTCTCTTTCCCCAATGTTGAATAGCAGAGTTAACTTTGATTTTCTTAGGAGTCTAGCTAGAGGCAGCTGAGCTGAATTCACTTTGGGCCAATGGTGCACCAGTACTAGGGCTTCCATACTACAAGCTGAAATCACTAAAAAGGTAAAATTACTGAGCTGAGATCACTGAGTACTGTGTTAACTAGTGGGGGAGCCTGAAGATATATTACTAAGTGGCTGGCAGAGCAGTTTGCAGGATGGATGGAACAGTGAGCACAGCAAAAGGGAGCTGAGCAGTTTGTGGGTTCATGGGACGACTGGTGGAGTGGAGCAGCATGTGGGATGGTTGGAGAGGCCCATGGAACAGCTAGTGGAGCAGAGTGGAGCAGTTTGTGGAGTGGCTAGAGGAGCGGAGCAGAGCCGTTCGTGGTGAAGGCTGCATCAGATCTCCACGGAGAGGCGGGGCAGTCAGCCTCGGCCCACGTAAGGTGCCCCTTTACTCCCTGTGTGCCCCCCCCCATTTCCACCCAGGCTTGGGGGTGAGGGGTAAAACCCTGCAGATGAACTTTTGAGCTCTGAGGTGGCACTGACCAGGGACAGAGACTTTTGGGGTTGTTGAACTTTGGGGTAACTGGACTTAAGACCCTAAGGGGAAAAGGACATTGGCAAACATACTTGGAGATGAGTCTTTTGCTCTTGGTTTGTATTATATTCCTGTTTGTAGTGTTTCTCCAATGTAATGCCGCATTGTTTTCCTCCTTTATTAAAAGGATTTTGCTACACTTGGAATCCGTTCTTCCAAAAGGGGAATTATTGCCTCCTAGAGGCACCCGGGGGGATAGTATGTAATTGTCCCAGGTCACTGGATGGGAACTCGAACCGGTTTTGCATTGCGTTATTGAAACAGAACACCTGGATACTGAACCTGGCCCTTGTTGCTGCCAACTCAGAGGGGCAGAAGGGTTACATTAAGCAAACATGGACTGGACCTTGGCAAGGCTAACACAGAGTTCAGGACATTTCACACTTGTGTGTCTGGATGGAGAGAGAGATTCCAGACCAGGCGCTTCTCGGGAAACCTAGGGGGACATGTCCGTACAAATAGGCAGCATACAGAGAGGGTCAGGCTGATGCAGCCAGCCCCATTTCTGCCCCACCATCACCGCTGGAGCCCAATTCCTTCAGTCATTCTGTACGGATGGAGCAGGCTGCCACAGCCAAAGGCGCCTAGTCTGACAGAGCAGTGTCGAAAGAAGAAACAAGGACTGGTCAGAGAGATAGGACATAAGGACACGTTTCTGGCAGAGGCAACCTCCTCTCTCTCTGTGTCTCTGTATTTCTGCAGCACCCCGCTGCTTCCATCCAGGCGGCTTTGGGAGAAGCAAAGACTCCCATGAACGTAACTGTCAGAATCAAACACACTCCTAAGAAAGGTGACACCAGACGCCATCCCGGGCTCATTCCGTGTTACTCTGGACACAATGAGGTGAGTCAAGGCCCGGCTAACTCCCCCCGCTAGTTCTTTGCTTGTCTGAGACCCAGGTGCTTTCCCAAGCTGCTGCCCATGACGCTGACTTGCACCCAGGGACCCACAGGTGCTCCGCCCTAAACACAGCCCCTCTGCCAAGCAGCCCGGAGAGACAGGCGGGTGCTGCCCTGGTCACAGGAAAGACACGAGGCGCTGGGTTGCCTGAAAATTGGCTTCTTTCCTTCTCCTGTGCGGGCACATCCACATGAATACAAGATCTGCAAGGGCCATGTGCTTTGCAGGGCTGCATGGAAAGGTGCAGGGCTGGAGCCTACCCCACCCCTCGGGCAGTCAATGGGAGTTTCACCCCAGTAAGGTTTGGAGAGGGAGGACTCCACAATCCTATTTCCAGCCTTACTCCTTTCCCGAGCTCACGACGGGCGGTGAGACCTCCGCACAACACAAGGCCTGGGAGAGCTCCCCCATGTCAGAGTGTAGCTGACAGTGTGGGGGACACAACAGATGTATAGATCCTGTCCAGACTTTCTTATAAACTCTGGGGGAAGGAATGAC
The DNA here is from genome assembly GCF_003597395.2 of Chelonoidis abingdonii. Taxonomy (NCBI): domain Eukaryota; kingdom Metazoa; phylum Chordata; order Testudines; family Testudinidae; genus Chelonoidis; species Chelonoidis abingdonii. The sequence goes on along the minus strand of NC_133769.1, from coordinate 369,430,741 downwards.
AGGGGATTGGTGGGGATCTGGATCCGGATCAGTTCAGTACCAGGGCAGGGTCCTTGCTGACAATGTTCCCGCAGAGCTGGCACCTTCCTGCTCATGGAGGGGATCCAAGCTCAGGAACGAGCCTGTGGTTCCGCTCAGCGCATCAGTGTCCACTGGGCTGTTGGACTTCACAATCACATCTTCGTTGCAGTGCAAGATCAGGGGAGAAAGAGGAAACCGACCCCACTAATGCAGAGGTTTGTCCTCCCCTGTCCATCCAGCATGGCAAAGTCTAGAGAAGGCAGGTTATGTAGTTGGATATGGTTCAACGGGGGTTGAAGAGCGGGTCACTTGGTCCTGCAAAAAATCGCCCTGTTCACCACTATGGAAGCGGTGTGTGAAGCAACCGCAGCTCACGCAGCGGGGATATCACCATGTGGAAGAGCTCACTGGATGTTAAAGGAGAGGAAACTCAGTCTCGGCCTGGGGCATGCTGCTGTATGTACCTGTTGGGACACCCCCGAGCAGCCAGGCGTGCTCAGGAACTCAATCTGACAGCATCACGCAGGGATCGACAAGGATCTGTGCTGACTTCTCTCTCAAGAGAGCGAGATCGGGGCCTCGGGTGGCGGAGATAGTCCCCAATTCATGTCACATGTGCTAGGTGTAGCTGAGAAACAACTTTGGGGGCAGCTCCTCAGATGGTGGGAATGGTCAGAGCTGAAGTCAATGTCAATTCACACCAGGTGAGGATCAGCTGCTGCTTTCCTCTGATCTTTTTGCAGAGTGATCAGAGCCAAGGGGGAAGAGAGGTTCCCAAACCCAAGCACTTTTAGATGCAGCTCTGCTAGTAAAGGAGCATCCAGTAGCTCGTGCGGATTATTGTCTAGCTGCAGTAAAACAACAAACAGAAAAACATGCCCAGCAGTAAATGTAATTCACAGCTGCTTGGATGCAAACCCCACTAGTGTTGGGGAAGAGGACAGAGAGATTTTGGAGCTGAACTGTCCGGGTGAGGTTTTTCCATGGCTCTGGGACAGACTGTGGCGCCTCCAGATCCGTTTTTCTACCCCCCGCTTCCCTTTTGATTTGTAGGATATTTCCCCACCACAGACATGTGAGGCATTCGCTACAGGAGCAGGTCACTGGAAAGAGGGTGCTGATGGCAAAGCGGAGACTGGGAAGTCAGGGGACATTCCTTCCAATGAAGGTGGAAGGGAGATACACCAGGAGCCTTTTACCGAAAGGAGGGAGAAGCGGGGAAAGAAACACTCCTGGTTTTTAGACTTTAAGGAGTGAAACTCTCTGATCTCACTTCCAGTCTGGTTGGGAAGTGAAGTTGTAGGAGCATGAGCTGAAAGAAGAGTAAATGTAAATAAGATTCTCCTTTAATAAGACAAGTTACCCCCAATAAACCAAGTCACGAATACAAGCCGTGTCTTTCTTTTGAACCTGAGAGATGTTCTTGGAATGACGCTAAAGAGCCATCATCAGCCATTGCTGAGCAGAGTGGAAAACAACACAAATCAGGGGCTATGCAAACATGCGTAAAAGCCACAGAAAAAGCGGGGGGGGTGGTCATTTTTTTTTTTTTTTTTGCTTAGGGCAGAAAAAAAACTAGAGCTGGCCCTGGTTGCTGGCCCAGATGCTTTCTCTCTCTTTCTTTCCATTCCACTTCGTTGCCTGGCACTTCCATGGGTAGTTTCTTTTACTCAGTTTCTGGCTGTTTGAGTTCCAAAATTCTCTGGTGTGTAGCTCCTTCAGCTTGCTTCTGAGCTTCTGTATCTTTTACCTGGAATTCTTTTAACCCCAAAAATCTTGTATATTCATCTTCTTTTTCTTCTGCCTGAAATCTGCACGGCTCCAGTTTCACAACAGTTTCACACACACTCATTTTCCTGCTTTTCTGTCCCTATTTACATTTTCCGAAATAAGAGATAATAACAAAGTGGAAATCTCACTTAAAAACTCCACCACAATATGAAGGGCAAATCTAATGAAGAACAGCAAGCTATGCATTCCACATGGCTTGCTGCGTCACTGAGATCGGTCGTCAACCCCGGGGTGCAGTCTGGGAGCCGCTGGAACCGCTGAGCTCCTCACCATTCAGCGGGGCTGGCGTCTTTCACACTGCTATCTATGCTGGTGACCCAGCCAGCCTCTCCAGGCCCTGTCATCACCCAACAGAACAGCAGGTGGCGCTGCACACCCAGCTGATTTGCCTGAGTGCTTCACTTTACGCCACTCAAGGACAAACAGGAGAGAAGAGCTAATTTCCCAGCTCCCCGGTCTTGCACCTTTCCTGGAGTATAAAGCCAGAACTGAACCATCTTGCACCGCACAGGGATCTCTAAAATGCAAACTCATTAATATAGGTCGTTTTCCTCTCAGTGTGGGAGAGATATGCAACAGACTTTGTTTACAGAGCTGCAATTTTCCCAAACACATCATTCAAAACACTCTGTTTATGATCAAACATAGAACAAATTTGTTAACTACAGAAAGATATTTTAAGTGATTATAAGTGATAGCAAACAGATCAAAGCAGATTACCTAGCAAATAAACAGAGTTGTTAACTGAGCCTAATAAACTAAGTAGATAGGATATGAATTGGGAGTTTGTCAGCCTGACTGATGATACAAGCAGTCCACAAAGTTTTCATACACAAGCAAGAATCCCTTCTCAACCCCTGGGTTGGTTGCATGCTGTAGCTATCTTTAGAAATCTCATATTGGTACCTCCTTCGCATTTTTTTGAATTCTGCAGTGAAAGTGTTCTTAAAATGAACAACATGTGCAGGGTCATCATCTGAGACTGCTATAACATAAAATATATGGCAGAATGCGGGTAAAACAGAGTGGGGGACATAGAATTCTCCCCAAAGGACTTCAGTCACAAATGTAATTAACACATTTTTTTCACAAGTGTCATCAGCATGGAAGCACGCCCTCTACAACGGTGGCCAAAGCATGAAGGCGCATAGGAATGTTTAGCATGTTTGGCATGTAAATACCTTGCAGTGCTGGCTACAAAAGTGCCATGCAAATTCCTGTTCTAACTTTCTGGTGATTTTGTAATTAGGAAGCAGGCAGCATTATCTCCCGTAAATGTAAAGGAACTTGTTTGTCTTAGCAATTAGCTGAACAAGAACTAGGACTGAGTGAATTTATAGGCTCTGAAGTTTTATGTTGTTTTGGTTTTCAGTGCAGTTATTTAACAAATAAAATCTACAAGTGTAAGTTGCACTTTCACAGTAAAGAGATTATACTACAGCACTTGAATGAGGTGAATTGAAAAAATACTATATTTTTTGTCATTTTTACAGTGCAAATATTCGCAATTAAAAAAGTACATACTTTGATTTCAATTACAACACACAATACAATATATGTGAAAAAGTAGAAAAAACATCCATACTATTTAATACATTTCATTTAGTATTCTATTGATTTAACAATGCAATAAAAACTGTGATTAATTATGATTATTTGTTTAAACGCAATTAATTTTTTGTTAATCCCATGAGTTAACTGTGATTAATCAACAGCCCTAGTTTTCTAGCTTTTCTGAAACTCGTTAAAAAAAAACATTTTAAGAAAACTGAGATTCTCCATGGTGTGCCTTGAATCCAGAACTTGGGGCTCTAAGAATGACAGGACACAGTGCAAGATTCCCATTAAATTTTCAGGATCGGGCGCTTCTGGCCGTATGTCAAGTGATGCTCACACAAACAAAGGTACTGAGGGTTAGTTAGTCGATATTTCTAGTCACATAGTACATAGTGGCAGAGACACTGCGCCCCTCTGAACTGGGCTACAAAGCCTCCTATTGTAAGAAACAGGGTTTCACCACAGACAGTCGGATATAGCAGTGACTGTCTCGAAGAATCACTGGTTCTTGCAGCACTGCTCAGAGAATCTCTTCTTCTTTTTCAGATATGAGACATGCACATGCCGGCTAAGAAAGGCCATGCACATTCTTAATAGGGGATAGGCATTAGCTGTGCCTCTGTTGGGGAGATGAGGGCTATTTCCACTTCAGTTCATTGCTAGGGCAACACAAATGGAGGGGAGGATGAGGGAACTTGGGTCTCAGTTTCTTGCCAGGTCTCCTATGTATCAGAACCTCATTCACACAGGCAGCTCTGCCTTGGTGGAGAGTGGGCTCAGAAGTGTGCTGTGTGCAGAGCCATCAATGGGGGTAGAGGGTTTTCCTGAATGGCTTCTCTCGGGGCTCTTGTATTAATCATGGGTCTGACACTTCTGGCTGAGGACGTAAAGGGATGGTGGGCGACTGTGCCCCATGTTCACAGCTGGAACACTTCTCAAGGATCTCACAGCACCCAGAGCGCTCAAGAAGGGCCAGGACTGCAACAGTAGAATAGCTCTACACTATTTTTCATAGCCTGTGAGTGTTTAATCACGGACAGGACAGTGACAGGCCAAGTATAATGGGAAACAGCTTGCACATCTCTTGTTTTTATTAACTGTATCAACAGGAATTCTGAAGTCGGTACAGCCATTGAGGTGGCTCTTTTTTGACCAATATCCCACTGATTCTCTGGCTCTTTACAAACACAGTCACTTTTAAATGCTTCTTCCTGCCTTGATCTCCTTGCCCCAGTGCCCTGTCCACCCTCAGCAGCTGCTCTCCAATTGCTCCAGGCCTTAGACCCCATCTGAACCTCTCTCTCTATAATGGAGATCACTATCTCATGTCTTCTCAGATTTAAGGGTCAAGGATGGAATAGATGGCCTGTATTTTTCGTCTATCACTTCATCATCCCTGGAGCTGGATGCTGAACTGAGCCTTCACTTGATGAATGCCCTGATTATCGTCTCACGAAGGTGTTTGCTTTTCACACTGTACACAATTGGGTTCATCAGAGGTGGCACGAGCAGGTAGATATAACCCAGGACAGTTTGAAACAAAGGAAAAGAGCAAACTCCGAATCTGCTCATCACAGAGAGGCCGATCATTGGTATGTAGAAGAGCAGGACAGCACACAGGTGGGAGAAGCAGGTGTTCATGGCCCTAAGACACTCCACATGGGAGGTGATGCTCAGCACTGTTTTGAGGATCATCACATAAGAGAGGAAGATGAGCAGCGAGTCCAACCCCATCGTCAAGAGTGGAACAGACAAGCCATAGAGGCTGTTCACTCTGATATCTGAACAAGCCATCTTCATGGCCTCCTGGTTTATGCAGTAGCAATGGGAGAGGACATTGGATCGACAATATCGGAACCGTTGAAGGAGAAAAGGGAGCGGGAGTGTTACAGCCACCCCTCTTAGCACACACACCAGTCCCATCTTGCTTATTCTCGGCAGAGTTAGGATGGAAGCATATCTCAGCAGGTTATGGATCGCTATGAAGCGGTCAAAGGCCATCAACAAGAGCATGGAGGATTCAATGCATTTAATCAAGTGGATGAAGAACAGCTGGGCAAAACAGGCATTGAGGCTGATCTCTCTAGAGGTAAGCAAGTATAAGCCCAGTGTCGTTGGCATGGTGGATATCGATAAGCCAAGGTCTGTGACGGCCAACATGGAAAGAAAAATGTACATGGGCTCATGGAGGCTTGGATCTGTTTTTATAATGAACAGAATGACTGAATTTCCTACTATGGAAAAAACATACACAAAGCAGAAGACGATAGGGAACCAGAGATGGACGTCTTCCAGCCCAGGTAACCAAGTGACAAGCAACATTGCAGAGTTGAAGTTGGTGTCATTGACAGCTGACATAATGTACTGGGCAGGTCCCAGGAGTTCTGAACTTTCCTTCCTAAAAGGAAAAAGAACAGGAGACGAGATGACATTTAATGAGGCATCTTTCTGCTCTCAGTGCAAGTTGAGATACTCCCAGGAGCTCAAGGCAGATTAGCAAAAACACAGTCTTGGATTTACACAACAAATAGGAAGATAGGCATTGCCATCGTGCATCAGACCCATAGTCCATCTAGCCCAGAGGTTCTCAAACTGGGTGTCAGGACCCCTCAGGGAGTTGGGAGGTTTTATATGGGGGGGTAGTGAGTTGTCAGCTTCACCCCAAACCCCGCTTTGCCTACAGCATTTATAATGCTTTTCAATAAATAAACAAGTGTTTTTAATTTGTAAGGTGGAGTCCCACTCAGAGGCTGCTGTGGGAAAGGGGTCACCTGTACAATCGTTTGAGAACCACTGATCTAGCCTAGTATGCAGTGGCCAGTTCCAGATGCTTCAGAGGAAGTGGAAGACGCTCTGCAATAGAGAGCTTTGAAATAACCTGCACCCATTAGTTAGACAATTTTTGCAGTGCAAATCAGGAAGTTTTAGAACTTACTGAAGAGTTTTTGAAACTATCTTCACTATTCTAATTCAATTTTCTGGTTATCTACATAAACATTCAGTCCCTCTTTGAATCCTATTAAACTCTTGGCCCCATTGATGTCTTGTGGCTGGGAGATGCACAACCTACTTGAGCACTGTGTGATTTTATAATTGTGACTTTCGCACAGACACTCTTTCTAGACCTCCATTTCTGAGAGTGGTCCATTTTTATCATGAGGTGAGTGTGAATTCACGGGAAGTGCATGGTTAAAACTGTCATTGTATTTATCTGTCCTGCACTGAAGCTATTTATAAACATATTTCATTGCCTCATTATATACACTTCTTTATTTTCTCCAGTCCTGAGAGTCCAAATTCAGCCAATGCTTCTTTGCAGTACATGAGATACATTCTTAGGCACAAGTTTTTAATTCAATAACATTGACTTGAATGACATTGTTCCCGATGTACATGTGTAAATTCAATAAGAACCAGGTTCTGTTAACTTTTCCTTACCAAATGCTCCCAGTGATACACTCTGACCCCCAAAAATCCCTGCAAGAGAAGATGAAGTGCTTTGCCTGGCCTATGTTGACTGAATCCAGAGCGTTCAATCATCCTAAGGTTTCTCTTCATCCTCACAGGACCTGCACCCTCTCCCCAGACGGGGTCTGTAGATATTTGGAAAGTTACAAGCTAACACAGACATTTACTTTATTTGGGCAGATGTGTGGTTAGCGTCACATATGGGTGAACAGTGAAAACACTCGGTTTGCGCTAATATCTGGTTGCGTGCGCCAATTTCTTCAGCCATGCTTGTGTAAGTGATGATGAGAGTTAATTACATACAACCACTATTACACTATTGCCCAGGGAGTGCAGAGGGATTGTGTTCTTGACCCTGAACGTAAGTGTTAGAAATAGCTACTGGTCAGTTACCAGATGGAAGAATCATCCAACTGTTCACTGAACAAAGGGTTAACAGCACAAACCCATTGCACACAGTATGTGGAGTACTTCTGAAATATTTTTCTAAAGCAAAAGCCATTAAGCAGTAAAGTTTCCACTGCTCCTTCCTGTCGAGATTGCAACAACTCTGCTGCTGGCTTTCAGTATACAGGCATATCTTGAAAGTTTGACTTTTAATATTTGTATTAGAATGAAAAAATTTGTCATAACATTTACACATCTGTACTTTAGTACACAAACGTCCACCAATCATTTCTCCTGTGATCTGCTTTCAGAGATGATTTCTCAGGTTAGAGTGGGACTGAAAATGTAGCATCTGTCATCTGGATTTCTACAGAACCTGAAAGATCCCAGCGTATCAGCCCTCAGTCAGTCACTTGTCAGCAAACAAAAGTCTAGGAGCTCCTCTGTCCCTGGGTTAATAGATGACTGGTTCTCCTCAGGTTCTGTTCTGTCAGTCTGAAGTCTGTATCTGGAGTAGTAACGGGCACTGGGATTAGTATATGTATCACTCTTTTGTATATGGTAACTCCAGCACCTGTTATTTAGGTTATTTCCAGGCTCCAGGCACGTTACACAGCATGTATTGCCAGTGCTGGGAGTCTGTCCAGATGTGGGGCAACTTTTGCTGAGAGGCTGTTCAGACTGACATACACAGACACTGCTGGGGAAATTAGAAGCCTGTCTGACTGACTGTGCCCCTGTCAGAGTGGGAGGGCTTGGCGTCACAGACATGTATTGACTATTGTTTAAAAAACTCTATTATTCCCCCATGTTATGCTTTAGTCCTACTGTTCAGATTAAACAGTATTTTGGGTCACAGCTGTCTGGTCACTCGTCTCATCACTACTCACATGCTCCCATAGGGAAGAACCACAGGTGTCAAATGCACTCTGACCTGCTGGATAAGCACAGTTGAACCACAGTGGGCTGTAGCCCAGAGCCCAGTCTGAGAGTGGGAGAATGGCAGGATTCCAACCCAGGAATGGGCAGGGTTTGAGGCCTGGTGTCTTTCACTCAGAGACCAGAGAGGGGGCACACATGCAGGTAGTCCCATAACTGTGAAGGATACCTACTGTATAGAAGTGCTGGAGCCTTCAGCCAGTCAGGAAACAGAAATATGCCTCATCAGACCAATTACCACAGGGCAACACAGCTCTGAATTCCTATATTTTCAATCGAGCCAGAGAATAAAACCTTTGAAAATGCATTTGCTGAATAAATTTCCAGGAGCCAATACACCTGAGGTGACTTGGGAACTACTCACTGATATTTCATGGCATCTTCTCTTGCTCAGCCCCTGACAGGATTGGGCCCAGAGCACACGGCACCTCTAGAAATGGCAGCCCTTGAGAAATTCTGACTTGGGACTTGAGGTTTTCACACTTTGAACTTACTTGAAATCTCAGATTTCTGTGTAGCTTTAATAACCCACAGCGGTGAATGGGCTCATGCAGAGGAGAGAGTCTAAAGCTACCTACTGCTGCTTGCCCTACAGCCACTATCACTGAGTCACCCTGACAGCCCACCTGAGTCCTCTGCCGCTGCACAGAATATTTGCAAATGGAAACAACTTTCAGCCTTTCCCCTTCACTTCACATTTTAAAGATTGTGAAACCTGCCAATGTACCCAATTCCTGCTAAAAGGGGAGCCGCTGGCAGCAGAGGTCTTCACTCTAAAGGACAACGAGTCTTTGGAGGTTGCACAGGCAACAGGCAGTATCTGTTCAGACAGGGAGGCAGGTGTCTTTATGAAGCATGTCTACAAATTCCCTTGGGGGCCACTTGGCCTTCAGGGAACATCAGCTGATTGGCTTAATGTGCACCAGCTCTAACCCCTGTCACAGCCAATGGCAAACTGTAGGAGGGCAAATCACAGGGGATGCCTGGTGATCCTACCCACTTGGACTGCAGCACAAGCTCTGCTGCAGGCTCTATTCCTCTAATCTGGGCTTGTCATCACTAAGGCTCCTTGTTTGTGCCTGCAACTGGGATTTTATCCCGATTTCTTAGAGCCCCAGTTTCTGGAATCTAGACACTGTGCAGGAATCTCAGTTTTCAGTTTTCCAAAGAATTTAAAAAAAAAAAAGTTGCAGAAAAGCTAGAAACCCTGAATCAATTGCATCCCCAAAGGCTGAAAAACCAATGACACATGAAAACGAACCCCACATTACAGTATATTTATATACCATTATTTTTCATCCAATCTCATTGGGTTTTGGAGGTGTGGCTCATGCTTGCTGAATGAGGCTTGATAATACTGTAACTCAGACCGCTGTGACAGATTGTCTAGATCTTGGTAGAGTGGGTATTTGATTTTGGAAGGATACCAGAAATTCCAAACAGATTTCTTGTCATGTTCTGAAGGGGGAGATGTATTGGGTGGAGGGGGCTGCCCAGAGATGGGAAGGCTGGTGAGAGTAGCTGATGGGCACAATACCCAGCCATAGACTGAGCAGGAGGTACTGACCTTTCCATACACAGAATGCAGCCAGATGAAAGGCTCTAATTTCTCTTGGGGATCCAGGCAGCTGCAACTAGGAAGCATCCTGGTAACTGAGCTCTCAGAGAAAAATGATCAGTGTTCTTTGAAATCTTACCCAAAAAATTGGGTGAAAAGGAAACGTTTCAGTTTGGGTCAAAACATTTTGTGTGGGTGGCAAGGGGAGACTCTCTTTTCCAGCCCAGATTTAGTGCAAACCATGAGCCTCTATCACTTATGCTACAGAATCACATCCCTAGGTGGCAGCAGTAGTCGCCTCTCAGCCTCCCATGCTGAGCAGCCCCTGGATTCTGCTAGGCTGGCTACGCCAGCTCTATAACAGAGGGATCCCTGGAAAAGGCTTTTCTGCAGCAGTCCCTCCATCAGTGTAACACTTTATGGCCATATTGGGTCAGACCAATGGTCCATTTACTCCTGTGCCCTGTCCTCTGACCGTGAACGATGTAGACTCTTCAGAGGGAAAGAACAATTATCAACTGATCCATCCCCTGTCGTCTGCTCCCAGCTTCTCGCCGTCAGAGGTTAAGAGACACCTAGAGCATGGGGTTGTGTCCCTGCTCATCTTGGCAAATAGCTATTGATGGACCTATCCTCCATCAACGGATCTAATTCTTTTTCGGACCCAGTTATGCTTTTATATATAAATGCACGCACAGGGAAGCAAGGCCAATTCCTGGTGAGCCCAGATTCAAAATCCTTGAATCTTAAAACAGGGAAAAATCAATCAGTTTCTTAAAAGAAGTGTTTAAATTAAAGCGAAAGGATGAAAGGAATACCTCTGTGAGAGTAGAAAGCAAGATGCTCTCCCAGACAACAGATTCACAACACAGAGTATGTCCCTCTGGGCAAAACCTTAAAGTTACACAAACACCCAATTTGATTCTCGCTCTATGTTTGCAAAAGAAATGACAAAGAGAAAAATAAAGACATTTACCACATTCTTGTCTAAATACTGACTAATTTTAATAAGGGTTAGATGGCTGTTTTGGGGGTCTTTAACTCTGGCAGAAGCACACACAGAACAGCCAAAGTTTTCCCCCATCCTAACTTTGAAAGTATCTCGTTCCCTAATTGGTCCTCCTAGTCTGATGTCAGCTAGGTATTGTGAACTTCTTAATCCTTTACAGGTAAAAGAGGAATTAACCCTTAACTGTCTGTTTATGATAATACTCAATTGTATACAAGTGCAAAATTAGTGTTAGCACTATTCACCCTTTTGTGACTTCAGCCCTTCCCTTGCCCATCTGAAGGAATTGTCACTGTGAGCTTGTATCTTACCAGATACCTACAGACCCTCGCATGGGGATAGGGTGAAGATCCTGTGAGGATGAAGAGACACCTATAGGATGATCAAACTCTCTGGATTCAGCCAACGCTTCGCAGATAAACCACTTCAGCTTCTCTTGGAGGGATTCTTGGGGGTAAGAGCGTTACACCAGGAGCATTTGATAAGGGTAAATTAACAGAGCCAGGTTCTGATCAAATTTACACATGTAAATCTGGAGTGACACCTGTGACAGGGTCAGACCAGATGGTTACAGAAGAGTGATAGAATACAGATATATTAGTCCCAAATTGGGAAGGTCCCTTCTCCCTGGGTAAGGTATCAGGGACAGTTCCAGAATAAGCAGCAACTTGCTGGAACTACTTAAGGCAGGCAGACTAATTATGACACGTGAAGCCAATGAAGAATGAAGAAGTGCCTAGAATCAATTAGGACAGGCTGGCTAATCAGGGCAGCTGTGTTTAAAAAGGACCTCACCTCAGCCAGCAAGGTGCGTGCAAGGAGCTGGGATCAAGAGTCACTAGAAGTTGAGAGTGGGAAGGCGAACTGCTGGAGGACTGAGGAGTATGAGCATTATCAGACACAAGGAGGAAGGTCCTGGGTACTCTTTTAGATGACCTCGGTAACGTTGGTCAGGGGCATCTGGGCAGACATGGGTGTTCCTGCCAGACGTCGGTGACATAAATGGCAGTGACTCCGGGTCATTCTCTTTTCAAGTTTCATCTCCTGGAGATTTAGTCTTGCCCAAAGTCATACTGCACTGTCTTCTGGTGAGCAGCCAGGAAAGGATGGATAGCAGTCGTACTGCACCATCTTCTGGAGAGCACACAGGAGACAATGATGGCTAGCAGTCGTACTGCACTGTCTGCTGCCAGGTTAAGATGTATAAGAGAGATGGAGTGGATCAAAACAAGAGACCAGATTTTTTTTTTATTCATTTGCTTCCCCTCCCTCCCACTTGGAATAGTGGTGAGAGGGGGAGGGATAGCTCAGTGGTTTGAGCACTAGCTTGCTAAACCCAGAGTTTTGAGTTCAGTCCTAGAGGGGGCCATTATGTGTGTTTCTCCTTAATACAAATCCACTTCTTTTGTTGATTTTAATTCTCTGTAAGCCAAGTAACCCCTCCCTCCATCAGAGCAATGGCAGACAATTATTTTGCATCTTTCTTTAGTGCAGACGCCATAGCATGGGAAGCCCAGAGCCCGCTCAGGTCACTGCCGCAATTATAAGCACTGTAAACACCACACTGATTTTCCAGCTGTATATGAAGAACCAGAACCTGCAAAAGCAAAACCAGGTGAGGAGGAGATGGCAGCGTGGTGACGAGAATGATGTGGACATGGACACAGACTTCTCTCAAAGTACAGGCTCCGTCAGTGTGGACATCATGGTGTTAATGGGGCAAGTTCATGCTGTAGAACTCCGATTCTGGGCTCTGGAAACAAGCACAGAATGGTGAGACCACATGGTGTTGCTTGTCTAATATGAGTCCCAAGTGACGTTAAAACTATCACATGCCTAAGAGCACTTTCATGGAACTTTGTGACTTGCTTTCCCCTACCCTGAAGTGCAAGAATACCAAGATGAGAGCAGCCCTCACAGTTAAAAAGCAAGTGGTGATAGCTCTGTGGAAGCTTGCAACATCAGACAGTTACCGGTGAGTTGGGTATCAATTTGGAGTGGGCAAATCTACTGTGGGGGCTGCTGTGATCCAAGTAGCCAAGGCAATCAAAAAGCTGCTGATATGAAGGGTAGTGACTCTGGGAAATGTGAAGTCATAATGGATGGCTATTCTGCAATGGGGTTCCCTAACTGTGGTGGGGTGATAGACGGAACGCATATGCCTATCTTGGCCCGGAGCACCAAACCAGCAAGTACCTAAATTGAAAGGGGTACTTTTCATTGGTGCTGCAACCACTGGCAGATCACAAGGAACATTTCACCAACATCAACGAGAGGTGGCCGGGAAAGGTACATGATGCTCACATCTTAAGGAACGCTGCTCTGTTTCAAAAGCTGCAGCAAGGGACTTTTTTCACAGACCAGAAAATAACCATTGATGATGTTGAAATGCCTAGTTATTCTTAGGGACCCAGCCTACTCCTTAATGTCATGATTCATTAAGCCGTACCCAGGCAGCCTGGACAGGAGTCAGGAGCTGTTCAACTACAGGCTGAGCAAGTGCAGGATGGTAGAAGAATGTGCATTTGGATGTTTCAAAGCTCACTGGTGCAGTTTACTGACTCTGCTAGACCTCAGGAAAACCAATATTCCCATTGTTACTAATGCTTGCTATGCATTCTACGATATCTATGAGAGTAAGGGGGGGACGTTTATGGTGGTGTGGGAGGTTGAGGCAAATCTCCTGGCTGCTGATTACACGCAGGCAGACACCAGGATGGTTAGCAGAGTACAGGAGGGCATGGTGCACATCAAAGAAGCTTTGAAAACCAGTTTCATGACTGTCCAGGTTATGGTGTGAACGTTCTTTTGGTTTCTTCTTGAGGAAACCCCCTTCCTCCTTTGGTTCACTCTACTTCCCTGTAAGCTAACGAACCTCCCCTCCTCCCTTCGATCACCACTTGCACAGGCAGTAAAGTCATTGTTGCTTCACATTCATGCATTCTTTATTGATTCATCACACAAATAGAGGGATAACTGCCAAGGTAGCCCAGGAGGGATGGGAGAGGAGGCAAGTACCAGGTGGGGTGTGGGACAAGGCCACACTACACTTTAAAACTTATTGAATGCCAGCTTTCTGTCGCTTGGGCAGTCCTATGGGGCGGAGGCCCCCCACACTACATTCTTGGGCGTCTGGGCGAGGAGGCAATGGAACTTGGGGAGGAGGGCATTTGATTACACAGGGCTGTAGTGGTGGTCTCTGCTCATGCTGCCTTTCCTGAACCTCAGCCATACACTGGAGCATATCAGTTTGTTCCTCCAGTCGCCTCAGCATTGCCTCTTGCTTTCTGTCACAAGCTGATGCCAAGTATCATCTTCAGCCCACCACCTGTCCTCCTGTTCATACTCTGTTTTCACGCATTCTTCTGAACTATTTCAGTGTGGAAGGACTGCATGAGCTCAGAGAACATTTAATCGCGAGTGTGATTTTTTTTGCCTTCTAATCTTCGGTAGCCTCTGGGAAGGAGAAGATAGTGTTAGCGTTTAAACATTTGCTGCTGGTGGAGGGAAAAAAGGTGTGAGTTGTAGTTAAAAAGACACATTTTAGAGAACAATGGATAGACTCTTTATTTAAAATTGATTGGCAATTTAAAAAGAGGAGGGGCTGCGGTTTTCAGGTTAACAGGCAGCACAAACCCAACTAACCCCCTCCCCACACACCCAATTCTCTGAGATGATCACTTCACCCATCCCCCCACTGCATGGCTAACAGTGGGAAACATTTCTGTTCAGCCACAGGCAAGCAGCCCAGCAAGAACGGGCATCTCTGAATGTCTACGTAATAAAATCACTCTAGTTCAACCAGGTGAGCATGAATGGTATCACTCTCCTGAGGATAACAGAGAGCTAAAGAACAGTTGTTGTTTGAATGCCATCAAACACCGGGACCATATGCTGTGTTATGCAATGATTCCAGACTACGTGCTTCTGGTCTGGCATAGCAAAGTGTCCTGCCATGAAGGATGGAATAAGGCTGCCCTCCCCAGAAACCTTTCGCAAAGGATTTGGGAGTACATCCAGGAGAGTTTTATGGAGATGTCTCTGGAGGATTTCCGCCTATCCCCAGACACGTTAACAGACTTTTCCAGTAATTGTACTGGCCATTAATGCCAGGGCAAATTAATCATTAAACACATTTGCTTTTAAACCATGTACAATATTTACAATGGTACACTCACAAGAGGTCCCTTCTCCGCCTGGCTGGTCCGGCAGGCAGCCTTGGGTGGGTTTAGGGGGTACTGACTCCGGTTCTAGGGTGAGAAACAGTTCCCAACTGTTGGGGGGAAACGCTTTCTCTGCTTGCATTCTGTGAGCTATCTTCCTTGTCCCCAAAACCCGCATCCCTATTGTGTGTTACTCTATTGATGGGGTCAAAGCACAGGGGTGGGGTAGTTGTAGGGGCACCTCCTAGAATGACATGTAGCTCATCATAGAAGTGGCACTCTGGGGCTCTGACCCGGAGTGACCATTTGCCTCTCTGGTGTTTTGGTAGTCTTGCCTGAGCTCCTTAAGTTTCACCTGGCACTGATGCAGGTCCCTGTTATAGCCTCTGTCCTTCATGCCCTTGGATATATTTTCAAATAGTTGGGCATTTCATCTTTTGGAACAGAGTTCTGATAGCACGGATTTGTCTCTCCATACAGGAATCAGATCCTGTACCTCCCGTTCAGTCAATACTGGGGCTCTTTTGCTATTCTAGGACTCCATCATATTCACCTCTGCTGATGAGATCTGCACTCACCTGCAGATTGCCCCCACACTGCCCAAACAGGAAATGAGATTCAGAAGTTCCAGAGCTTTTTCCTGTCTACCTGGCCAATGCATCTGAGTTGAGAATGCTGTCCAGAGCGGTCACAATGAAGCACTCTGGGATGGCTCCCGGAGGCCAATACTGTTGTATTGCAACCACACTACCCCAAATTTCAACCAGTACAGTAAATTTCAGTGCTAATCCCCTCATGAGGGATGTAACCAGGATGACTTCTATAGGTACATATTGTTCCTATTATTGTCTTTGTTAGAGTTCTCTCTTTAAATCATGGAGCATCCTATCTCCTAGAGCTGGAAGGGATCTTGAAAGGTCATCAAGTCCAGCCCCCTGCCTTCATGACCAGGACAAAAGTACTGATTTTCCCGCTTCTTCCTAAGTGGCCCCCTCAAGGGCTGAGGTCTCAATCCAGGGTTTAGCAGGCCAATGCTCAAACCACTGAGCTATCCGTCACCCACTTTGTGTACTGATATCTGTCTCTGTATGTACAAATAAATGCAAATGAATTGATAAGAGAATGTATATAACCGGCCACTGGGGCACTATATTTTTTAAGCTGTTTACCAGTTTTCCTGGTGCCGTGAATGAATCCTCCTTCCGTATTGTTTGTGCTTGCCTGATTCTTGGGGGAAAGAATGTTTTTGCCTAACACGTATATTCTTGTTGAGTGCCTATCAGCATGCAGAGCAGCAACTTGTTCAAGATAACAATCCACAAATGACGATCATTCTTAGAGTCATAGAATTTAAGACAAGAAGGAGCCATTAGAGCATCTAGTCCAGAGGTTCACAAACAGGGGGTGAGCGCCCCTGGGAGAATGTATCCGGGGGGGGAGGCATAAGAAGCTTTAGGGAAAAGACCTTCCAGTGCACATTTTACCCAGAGCAATGAATAACTAACAAGGCTGATTTCTTCAGACAGGTAAGTCACAGTTTTCTTTTTAGCTCTTATTCCAATCGATCGTTGACTCATTTGTGGAACAGCAAATAAAACACAAATGAAGAATAAAGAAGCTGAAACTGCTTCAAGTGAAGCCTCACTCCACCATATATCAGTATATGTATTTGTGTGCTGAGGAGGGGAGTGTAAACTCGTACAGTGACAAAGAACTGGCATCGTGATCAAAAAATTCTAAGAACCACTGACCCAGTCTGACCTCCTGTATAGCACGGGCTCCAGAACTTCACCCAGCTACCTCCTGTATTGATCCCAGTGACTTTTGCTTGACTAACTCATAACTTGTGTTCTGCTAAAGCGCATCTTCCAGGAAGGCCTCCTGTCTTGGTCTGGTGGTATCAGGAGAATCCACCACCTCCCTTGGGGGTTTGTCCCATTGGTTAAGCACCCTTGCTGATAAAAATGTGTGCCTCATTTCCAAATGTGATTTGTCTGCCTTCAGTTTCCAGCCATTGGTTGGTGTAATACCTTTCCCTGCTAAATTAAAGAGCCCATGAGTAGCTTATGTTTCATCCCTGTGAAAGTGCTCGTCCACTGTCATCACATCAGCTCTCAATCTTCCTATTTCTGCTCATTATATCCCCGTTTATACAGCCAAGGGTAAGTCTGAAACGACAGAGGAAGAGAAAGACCTGGTTGTATTTTGTCCCCATGAACATGTTTGTTCACAGTCAACAAGTCAGCTCTCTATCTTCCCTTCTCCTACTCACTGCACCCCTCTCTATATAGCCAAGGGCAACTTGGAAACGACAGAGGAGAAAGTGCTTGATGTATTAGTCACTCCCAGGATTAAAGTGAGCCAATAATGTGATGCATCTGTGAACAAGGCAAATGAGGTCCTAGAATGTGTTGAGCAAGATAGGGAAATATTAATATACTTATATGAGGCACTGGTGAGACCTCCTCTGCCAACTGTGTAAAATTTCGATCACACAGGAGCAAATTGGAACAAAATGATAAATTAAACTATAAGTCACAGGACAAGATGGGATACACCCAAGGGTTCTGAAGGAACACAAATGTGAAATTGCAGAATTACTAACTAGTTTGTAACCTTTCATTTAAATCAGCTTATGTATGAGGATAGCTAATGGGATGCCAATATTTAAAAAGGGCTCCAGAGGTGATCCTGGCAATGACAGGCCAGTATGCCTGATTTAAGTATCAGGCAAATTGGTTGAAACTATAGTACAGAACAGAATTATCACACACACAGATTAATACAATTTGTTGGGGAAGAATCAACATGCCTTTTGTAAGGGGAAATCCTGCCTCATCAATCTACTAGAATTCTTTGAAGAGTCAACAAGCACGTGGTGAAGGGGGATCCGGCGGACATAGTGTATTTAGAATTTCAGAAAACCTTTGACAAGTTCCCTTGCTAAAGGCTAATAAGCAAAGAAAACTGTCCTGGGAAAAGAGGGAAAGTGGTCTCATGGGTTGGTAACTGGTTAAAAGATAGGAAAGAAAGGGTGATCAGTTTTTGGAAGGGAGAGTTGCAAATAGTGGTGTCCCAGAGAGGTCGGTGCGGAGACCGGTCCTAGTCAACACACTCATAAATTATGTGAAAAAAGGTGGCAAAATTTGCAGATGAGGAAAATTTACTTAATACACTGGAGTTCAAAGAAGATTACAAAAAGTTACAAAGGGATCTCACAAAACTAGGGGACTGGGCAACAAAAGGGTAAATGAAATACAGTGTTGATAAGTGCAAATTAATGTACAGTGGAAAACATAATGCCAATGATACAGACAAACTGATGGGATCGAAATGAGCTGTTACCACTCAAAAAAACCATCTTGGAGTCACTGGGGATAGTTCTCTGAAAACATCCACTCATGGTGAAGCAGCAGTCAAATAGCCTGAACAGAATGTTAGGTACCATTTGGAAAGGGATAGATAATAAACAGAAAATATTAGATTGCCTCAGAACAAAGCCATGGTATGCCCCTATCCTGAATACCGCGTGCACTTCTGGTTGCCCCATCTAAAAAAAAAAGATATATTTGAATGGTAAAACTACAGAGAAGGACAACAAAAATGATTAGAGGTATCGACAACGATCATATGAGGAGAGATTAACAGACTCATAAGACTTGGACTTTTCATCTTGGAAAAGAGACGATTAAGTGGGGATATGACTGGTGTGGAGAAAGTAAATAAAGAAGTGTTATTTACTCCTCCTCATAAGCTTTGAGCAGAGGGTTGGACTAGATGCCTCCTGAGATCCCTTCTAACCCTTATTTTCTAAAATAACACAAGAACTGGGGTTATCAACTGAAATTAATAGGCAGCAGGTTTAAAACAAATAACAGGATGTATTTCTTCACACAATGTACCTCCAGCCTGCAGAACTCATTGCCACGGGATGTTGTGAAGGCCAAAAGTTAATTGGGTCCAAAAAGAATTTGATTCAGGAGAAAGCATGACTCTGCATTA
The DNA here is from genome assembly GCF_003597395.2 of Chelonoidis abingdonii. Lineage (NCBI taxonomy): Eukaryota > Metazoa > Chordata > Testudines > Testudinidae > Chelonoidis > Chelonoidis abingdonii. The sequence goes on along the minus strand of NC_133769.1, from coordinate 369,411,846 downwards.
TTATCAGGAAAAGGAATTCTTCTTGGGTTCCTGTTTTGTGATGTTACAGGACTTTAATTCCCTCCGTTTTTGCTAATCTCAGCATGCTGAGCTGCCAGCTGCCCCCTCTCCAGCCACTAGCCCCAGTGAGGAGTGATGGTTCAATAGTTAAAGTGCTACCCTGGGACACAGATGATTGGGCTTAATTCCAGGCTCTTCCACAGACATCTCCTGTGACCTTGGGCAACTCGTTTAGTCCCTCTGTGCCACAAAAATAAGTGCTTTAATACGGCTCAATGTACAGGTCTAAATCTAGAAACAAGGAACACAGACAATCTATACCAAATGGGATACCCAATCCTGGGAAACAGTGACTCTGAAAATGACTTGGGGGTGATAATAAGCTGTACATGAGCTCCCAGCTCAGTTCTAGGGCTCAAAAAGTGAGTGCAATCTGTGATGTACAACCAGGGGAATCTCGAGTAGGAGCAGAGAGGTTATTTTACCTCTCTGTTTGACCCTGGTGTGAGCACTGCTGGGATCCAGTTCTGGTGTCTACTGTTCAAGAAGAAAGTTGCTCAATTGGAAAGGGGTCAGAGAATAACTATGGGAATGATTAAAGGATTAGAAAACCTGCCTTATAGTGATGGACTCAAGGAGCTCAATCTATTTAGCATAACACAGAGAAGGTTATGGTGTGACTTGATGGCAGTCTGTAAATACCAGCATGAGGAACAAATGTTTAACAATCAAGCAAGCGGAGAAACTTACAAGAGGATCCAAAGACTGGAAGCCAAAACTAAACATATTCAGACTGGAACTAAGGTGTAATTTTTTTAACAATGAGGGTAATTAACCAGTGGAACAATATACCAAAGGCCATGGCAGATTCTCCATCACTGACAACTGTTAAATCGAGGCAGGATGCTGTTCTTACTCTGCTCTAGGAGTTATTGTGGGGCCAGTCTCTGGCCTGTGCTGTGCAAGGGGTCAGACAAAGTGATCACTGTGGTGTCTTCTGGCCTTGGGATCTGCCCAGTGGAGTTAATAGCACGGCCGTGCCGCACTGGTTGTTGTACTGATAATCATGTTAGTGATTGTGAGGTGCTCGGACACTACAGTAATTATACCCAGAGCTAAGTGCCGTAGAGAGATTTCAGCTCGGTGTGCCCCATAAGAACAATTTGGGTCACCGGTTGGAGAACCTGAACTCTTCCCAACACCACTTGGTGATGAGGGCAGTCATTAGCACAGCTCCTTTTGAGGAGGGAGTTCTGGGCCCCTCCTGCAGCTGGGCAGAAAAGGAGGGAATCAGGACATGCTTTCAGAGAGCGAAGTATCTGTAGAGTTCCCTGGCAGAACAGAGCCTAGATGGACTGCCCCTCACTCTGATCCTGATCCTCACCTGATCTGTGAGCACTAAGAATATTTGTAGCTGGAGATAGATCTCAAATCCTGCATCCAAATTTCCAACATCACCAACTTTGGGGCCACTTACACTGGGGAAGGAGTTGTGTCGATTCAATAGAGAGCTAGCAGCAGGCATGTGAGCTTGGCTTGGGTCATTCCTATGTCTATTAAGAATGTGCATGGCCTTGCTTACCCAGTGTGTGCATGTCTCATGCCTGACTAGGGGAGGAGACCCTCTGAGCTGTGCCTCAGGAACCCAGAGGCTCTGCGAGCCCATCACTGTTATGTCCGGCTGTCTGTGGTGTAACCCTGTTCCTTACAGCATGGGGCTCTGCAGCCAAGTGCAGAGGGAAACAGCATCTCTGCCACTGATGGACTGTGTGACCACTAACTAGCCCTCAGTGCCTGAGTTTGTGGGTGCTCCTCTTGAGATACGGCTAGCAGTGACAGCTCCTGCAATTTCATCAGGAAACTTGCACTATTTCCCGTCTTTCTTAAAGCACCAATTTCTGGAATCAAGACACTGCTCGGCAATCTCAGCTTTCATTTGACAGGCCCGGTGGATTCTGTGCGTGCCAGCAGAGCTCACCGTGCGTGCAGAGGGAAGAGGCATAAAGTCCATTAAAGTGGTTGATTGT
>NC_133769.1:369406310-369408009 GCF_003597395.2 Chelonoidis abingdonii | reverse complement strand
AAGGCAGCTACCACTGCACCCCCCTCATTTATCACAGGGTCCAAAATTTTAATGTGGGGAAAATCTTTCTCTTTTCCAGCCCAGTTCTAGCCTCTGTCCCACATGCTACAGGTCCACAACCCTAGGTGACAGCACTAGACCCCATCAACATCCCACACTGAACAGCCCCTGGACATTGGATAGGGTGGCTATGCCAGCTCCACAACATGGACAGCCCCTGGAAATGGCCGGTCTGTGGAAGCCCGTTGATCAGTGGAACAATTTAAGAGCATAAGAACGATCTTATTGGGTCATACAATGGCCCATCTAGCCCAGTGTGCTGTCTTCTGAAAGTGGCTAGTGCGGATAGTTCAGAGGGAACATACAGATGAGTGCAATTATTGAGTTATCTGTCCCCTGTGTCTGCTCTCAGCTTCTAGGTTTAGAGACACCTAGTGCGTGGAGCTTCGTCCCTGATCGTCTTGGCTAATAGTTATTGATGGACATATCCTCAGTCAACTTATCTACTTCTGTTTTGGATCCGTTATTCTTTTAGCCTTCACAACACCCCTTACCAATGAGTTCCACAGCTGACTGTACATTGTGTAAAAAGTAATTTCTTTTCTTTGTTTTAAACCTGCTGCCTATTAACTTCCTTGGGTGACCCCCAGTTCGTGTGAAGGGGTACATAACCCTTTCTGATTCACTTTCTCCACAGCACTCTTGATTTTATAGACCTCTATTTTACCCCTGATTAGTCTTCTCTTTTTCCAAGCTGAAAAGTTCCAGGCTTTTTAATGTCTTCTCATATGGAAGCTGTTCCATAACCCTAAACATTTCTGTCACCCTTCTGTATATTTTTCCAATTCTAATATATCTTTTTTGAGATGGGATGAATAGAACTGCACAAAGTATTCAAGGTGTGGCTATACCATATTTATTTAGAGGCATCCTCATATTTTCTGTATTATTATCTATCCCTTTTCTTACTATTTCCAACATGAGGTGAAGCCAGCTGGCCATACTCCTTCTGCCCCACCCCCACAGCCAATAATAATCCACCAATTCCTTTAGCAGTATCGTACACAGAGCATCCAGCCCCATGGATTTGTGCTCATCCAGTTTTTCTAAATAGTCCCAAACTACTTCTTTCTTCACAGAGGGCTGCTTGCCTTCTCCCCATACTGTGCTGCCCATTACAGCAGCTGAAGCTGACCTTGTTCGTGAAGACAGAGGCAAAAAATCATTGAGTACATTAGCTTTTTCCACTTCCTCTGTCACTAGGTTATCTCCCTCATTCAGTAAGGGGCCCAATTTTCCTTGACTTTCTTCTTGTTGCTAACATACCTGAAGAAACCCTTCTTGTTACTCTTAACATCTCTTGCTAGCTGCAACTCCAAGTGTGATTTGGCCTTCCTGATTTCAGCAGCTGGGGATTCCTTGCTTAAGCTTAGAAACATTTGTCCCCACAGAATCTGAGCAGCATAAAAAAGGATAGTTCCTTCTCAGCAGAGAGTTTTAGTCCTTTCCCCCTCAGTTCAAGCTGTTGGGACGAGTCCAACTGCTCGTCTCCTCTTCATGGATGTGGGGGGAACAATCAACAAAGTCTTTTGTCCTCTGATGTTCCACAGTGGCTTGTCTGGTATCTAGGGGTCTTCTCTTATTGGGCAGGAGATGACACCTCTTGGGGATAGCTAGTATCTCACACTTAGCTTCTTCC
>NC_133769.1:369401766-369403764 GCF_003597395.2 Chelonoidis abingdonii | reverse complement strand
GACTCCAACATCTCTTCCTTGAGTGGTAACAGCTAATTTGGACACCATCATTTTGTATGTATAGCTGGAATTATATTTTCCCATGTGCATTACTTTGCATTTATCTACACTGAATTTCATCTGCCATTTTGTTGCCCAGTCACCCAGTTTTGTGTGATTCCTTTGTAACAATTTGCAGTCTGCTTTGGACTTAATTCCCTTGAGTAGCTTTGTATCACCTGCAATCTTTGCCACCTCATTGTTTACACCTTTTTTACAGATCATTTATGAATATGTGGAATAGCACTGATCCCTGGGGAGACACCACTGACCATTTATTCCTATCATTTGTTTCCTGTCCTTTAACCTATTACTGACTCATGAGAGGACATTCCCTCTTATCCCATGACTACTTACTTGCTTAAGACCCTTTGGTAAGGGACCTTGTCAAAGATTTTCTGAAAGTTCAAGTACAGTACATCAACTGGATCACTCTTGTCCACATATTTGACCCCCTCAAAGAATTGTAATAGATCTGTAAGGTGTGACTTCCCTTTACAAAACCATGTTGAGTCTTTCCCAACATATCATGGTCATCTACTTATCTAATAATTCTGTTCTTATCACCAGTTTGCCTGGGGCGGAAGCTAGGCTTACCAGTTTGTAACTGGAGCCCTTATTTAAAATTCAGCATCATATTAGCCATCTTCCAAAAATCTGACACAGAGGCTGATTTAAGTGATAAGTTACATACCACTCTTAGTAGTTCTGCAATTTGATATCTTTCATAACTCTTGGGCAAATATCATCTGGTCTTGGTGACATATTACCATTTAATTTATCAACCTGTTCCAAAACCTCCTCTGTTGATAGTTCCACAGATGTATCACATAAAAAAATAGCTCAGGTGTGGGAATCTCCCTTACATCCTCTGCAGTGAAGACTAATTAAAATAAATCATTTAACTTTTCTGCAATGGCCTTCTCTTCGTTGCTCGAGCAGCCAGTGGCCACAGTGATCACTTAGCAGCTTTCCTGTTTCTGATTTACTTAAGAATTTTTTTGCTATTAGTTTGTGTCTCTTTTGCTAGTTCATTTTATTTTTTGGCCTGCCTGCTTATACTTTTTCACTTCATTTGTCAGAGTTTGTGGTTTTTCTATTTTCCTCGGTAGATTTGCCTTCAAAATGTAATATGATGTCTTTTTGCCTCTAACTGTTTTTTTTATTTTGTTGTTTAGCTATAGAGGAAGTTTTTTTGGTCCTCTTACTGTTTTGTTTTGTTTTTATTTGGGGAATGCATTTAATCTGAGCCTCTATTATGCTGTTTTGTAAAAGTTTCCATGCAGTTTGCAGGCATTTCAGTCTTATGACTGTTCCTTTCAATTTCCATTTAACTAGCTTCTTCATTTTTCTGTTGTTCCTTTTTCTGAAATTAAATGCTACTGTGGATGTTATGTGGCTGCTATTACCCAGTGCTTCAGGTATATTCATCTCTTGGACCAGCTCCTGTGCACATTTTTGAATGAATCAAGAATTGCCTCTTCCCTTGTGCGGTCCAGGACTAGCAGCTCCAAGAAGCAGTAATTTATGGTGTCTAGAAATGTTATTTCTGCATCACAACCTGGGATGACCTAGCCAATCAATATGGGGATAGTTGAAATCCCTCATTATTAATGTGTGTTCTATTTGTGGAGCCCTTAAAATCTCCATGAGCATTTCACAATTACCATCACATCCTAGTCAGGTGGTTGGTAGTATATTCTTACTGATGTACTATTATTCACACTTGGACATTTGATTCATTTAAGATTTTTACTATATTTGACTCTCTGTCATTCCTCTATATTTCATACTCTGGTATTACCACATCCCATTGATTACAATCCTTCCACGATTTTTCTGTGATGCTTGTTACATTAATATCCTCATTTAATACCAGGCACTCGAGTTCACTCATCTTAATATGCTACTCTGCGCTGGCCAGGCCTCAACTGGAGTATTGTCTCCAGTTCTGGGCAC
>NC_133769.1:369392094-369400932 GCF_003597395.2 Chelonoidis abingdonii | reverse complement strand
TCTACTCTGTACATTAGATAAGCATCAAATTTTAATTCTGTGTTGATCTTTCAGAAATCAATTCAGAAATGAGTTCTACTATCCTGCATCAGAATTAGTACAATGGGACTTCTCCACTCACTATGTGATTAATTCACCACTCTTAGGGCCAAAATGACCTGAAGTTCATCTCAAATAGTATCCAACATTTTGCAAGGGAACAGCCATGGAGTTTGCCTGATCTTTGGCCCTGGGGCCATTTCAGTGTGGTGATATTTTAGGTAGGTGTTCTCTGCTGGGGTGTGAACACAGTGGTAAAAGAATGAAACAACTGCTACATCTGGATCTTTGTTCAGGCTACAGTCACTCCCCCATGCTTGTGATCATAATTTGGGCACCAACGGGTATGAGTGTGACATGTTCCCAATCCAATATTTGTTCCTTGGGTATATCCAGGAATTCTCTTGTTTGGGAAGTGAGGCCACTAGATGATGTCACAGCCCACCTTAGATAGCTTTAACACATGGTGGGAATCCTTTGTTTCAAAATCAGTTCCCAGTCCAGCTTGTGGAAAAATACAGTTACCCAAAATGGAGTTCAGTGTCAATTGGTCTGGTCACATAACCTTGAAGGCCGAGTCATAGCAGCTATTATCCCTAGTCTATATGGAGTGTTCTCAGAAAGGCTCACTAGGTGAGAGAAAAGCTTCTCATGAAGCCTATTGTTTCTCCTAATGTCCCATTACCCTGAATAGGTCCTTCATGACCAGCTGTCTAGACTGGAAGCATTTTGCATAGTGGGCATCTCCGAAGTGTAACGCATGTTCAACTACAGATACATAATAAATATGCATAATTTCACATACAAAAACAATGTATGCACACAAATAGAATAATCTTCTTCTGGAAATCATAGCTTTTTCAGTGACACCTGTCAAGACATATCTTGTACAAAATGCATCATATATATTCCACAATTATGTCAAAATCATACAAATATGAAGAAGATAGGGTGCAGTGCACAGTGAGTTTATGAGGAGGATCTCCTCCTAGGCTTTTAAAAGATTCAAATGACAGGAGGAAAGCACATTAGAAAATCCCAACTATACATACCAAAGAATGGGGTCTAAATTAGCTGTTCCTACTCAAGAAAGAAGACTCTGGGGTCATAGAAGGAAGTTTCTGAAAAATAATCAAGCAGTCAAAAAGGCTAACGCCATTTCAGTGACCATTAGGAAAAGGGACAGATTAAAAAGAAAATATTATAATGCACTACATGAATACAGCACCATGAATACTGTGTGCATTCTGGTCGCCTCATCTCAAAAAAAAAAAAAAAAAAAAATCAGAAATGAAAAGTACAGAAGATGAGCACCAAAAGATTTAGGGAGGTTAGAAACAGCTTCCATCTGAGACGATACTTAGAAAAACTGGGACTTTTCAGTTGGAAAGGAGACAACTAAATGGTGGAATGATAGTGATCTATAAAATCATGAATGTGTGAAAAGAAGTCTGGTTACTCCTTCACATAAACACACAAAATCGTGTCAACCAAGAAAATAACAAGCAAAGAGGTTTAAACAAAAGAAAAGGAATAATGTCCACAACACACAGTCAACTGTGGAACTCTATGACTAGTGGAATTGTATGAAGGCCAAATAAACAACGGCTCCAAAGAGAACTGTAAGTCAGCAGAAAGTCCATCAATGGCTCTTACCCAAGATGTTCAAGTTGAAACTCACATGTTCGTTGTGTCCCTACCCCCTGGACTGAGATATGGCACTGAACGGTAAAAGAGATGGATCCCTAGATACCTGTTGTGTTCTTTTCCTCTGAAGCACTAACATTGCCCCTCTCGAAGATAGGATACTGGACTAGATGCACCAGTGGTCTGAGCTAGTATGGCCATTGTTATGTTCTTATCTGAGTTTCCTTATTCTTCTCTGGATATTTGACTTCATAATTGATGGGACCTACATGTCTCATTACCTCAAATGTTCCCTGTCTTTGAATCAGTAATTTGAGCAGTAAATTTGGTAGTGACAAGAACACTCAACCACCCAATTTGAACACTCCCAGCTCGCCCTGTTTGTTATAGGCCTTCTCTGCATCTCTTGTGCATTTAGCAATTTTTTTTCTAGCAAATGCCCAGTAAGTTGTAAGTGAACAATATACTGGACTGTTGACAGACATTTGGCTGTGTGTGTGTGTGTGTTCTTTCAGTGTTCTTTCCCAGCTCTGCACAGATAGCAGAGACAGTGAACTACCCAATACATCCACAGACTCGGTTTTCAGCGAGGGAACTAGGTCAGGGTTCTTGCCGACAGAGCACGGTGCTAATGCCCCAGCTCAATGGTTACAGGCACACTGACACATGTATGCTTGTGACAATGGACCAGCTCAGTGAATAGTTGGACTTTGCATTCTCCCCTCAGCCAGTCAAAGCATTGCCTCTGAAATACATCTTACTGAGATACAGACAAGTTACATATCACTTCTGATGTGTGAGGGTGCCACACTCTGACCTATCAGGTTGCCACTCATTGGTGTATCCAGGGGACACCCATTACCTTCTACATATAGTTCAATCAAAACGTTTCTATCCATTATGCTGTTATTCCTGACCTTATACTTAAGATGCGTCAGCGTGTTCCTGGTGTCTTTGAGGGCTGTGTTTGGTATTGAGGTGTTCTGGTGACATCTTTTTGGAATGTGTTTGCATATATATTCTTTTGCTATCACTGCTTTGGAATTTGTGTTTCTGCAATATCAGCCTCTTCTTGCCAGGTTCTCTGATCCAGGCCTGCCTCTTGCTCACAACTTCACTTTTCTTTGTAGCTGCAAAGTTTTGACTAATTTACCCAGGCCTCAGGCCTCATACCAGGCCTCTGCTACAAGACCTCAAGGCTCAGGACTTTTTTCTACTACATTCCCTCACCTTTTTTTTTGTTTGTTTTTTAACAGGGAGAATGTTTGCCCAATCTCCTGGAAAAACATAATGCATGGACTGAAGGTGAGCCAGCTGGCTAAAGATTGTTATGTGGTCACCTTACCTTACCATTCATGCCCTTAGCCTGCACATTCCCTCATATGACTGATGGGCAGATTTTATTTTCTAATTTTGTTTAGTCTCTTATGTTGGGCCTAGGAATGTTAGGCCTGAGATTATTACTGAAGCGTGGAGTGTAGACTAATCCTTTGATAAACTCTGGGTGACATGAGATGACCTTTATACATAGTTGGTGGTTGATGAGATGGCTTTGGTCAGGATTACAAATGTATTGTGTGAGAGAAAAACCCCAAACCCTTTACTGTCTGTAAGATTGTTTGATTTGTTAACTTAGTAGTTGTGTTGTTTTATAAGCTAAATTAGTAATATGAAAATCTTTAGTTTTGAAAGCACTATATTCTGTTACAAGCCTGCCTGTTATGAGATTGTTTCTTTAATAGCTTTTTAGAAGATTGTTTAGCTGTTCTTTGTGTGAGTGAGTAGATAAGAAGAGACACCAGCAAGGCAGATGGCCTAATCAAAATACAGGAATGAAGAATAGAAGGCACCAGTGTCGTCTTTCTCTGGATGGCCGAAGAGGTGCATATTAATATCCTAAAGTGCAAAGTATCCATCTGAAATAGAACAAAAATAAAAGATAAGGGAAATGGAGCAAATAGTCATGCAAACCTTTTGGGGTATATATGTGTGTATGTGTCTGTGAATATAAGGCATTATGCTGATTTTGATATTTGCGGTCATTTTTAAATAAATAACAGCACATTCCTTTTATCCCGCTGAAAAAGACTCTATAGTCTTTTAAGCATAACAGTTAATCTTATTCCTTATTTAGAGTAGTAAATAAGTATATATCTACTGATATATGTAAGGATTACATGATCATATTCTTGATGGTTTGAATACCAGATATGTTTCCTATGTAAAACTTGTGATAGATGATAATAATGAATAATAGTGGATCAATTGGTAATACATATCCCACACCAAATATATGTGTGTGTGTGTAATATATATATATATAAAAAAAAATTCCCTCCACCCCTATGGGTGGTATGTGAGTCATCCTCAACCTCGGGGTCCTCTACCAGAGGCCTGGGAGTTGACAGGTTCTGCGCAGTATCTTAGCTGTTCCTAGCACAGCACTCTTCTGGACAGAAGAGCTCTGATGTTGTCTCCTGGGATCTGTTGGAGCCACCACACCCAGCTTAGGAGTCACAGCCCCAAGTGCTCCTACCACCACTGGGCGACCACTTGTGGCTTCACTTTCCACATCCTCTTCGAGTTCCTCTTTCAGGCCCTGCACTATTCTCCAGCTTCTCCTATTCCTTCTTCCTGATGTTGCTGACATTGGCACTGCTATATCTATCACACCCCAGCTGTCTTCTGGGTCCTTGCTATTACCACGATGTGCTGGTGATTGGCCAGTACCTACCTGTCCGTTCTGGATGCTGGATAGTCCTTCGACAGAATCTTAGCCCTGCTATTCTCCACAACCTTCTGTAGAATCTCCCATCTGTTTGGTTTTTTGGGGGGGGGGGCGGAGTCTAAGCCATACGCTGTGGCAGATGTTCTTGTACACAAGATGCCAGCCACTTGTCTTGTGCCGTTCAGTGTATGCTGTCCTGCCTGCATACTCTACACCACTGCCACTAATGGCTGTTGACTCGTCTCTGAGGCCTCTCTGCACCAGTCTGCACCTGGTCCTCTCGAGCAGTGTGTGTATACCCTGCTCAGGGCATGGATCAATGTGCTCAGTGCCTGTTCCTGTGCGGCTATGATCAGTGCCTCAGTGCTGTCTTTAGTCTCAGCCCTTTCCAGCCACTGGATAGGATTTTTCCAATGGCAGGGCATCTCGTTGCTAATCTGTCAATGGTACAAATCCCATGCAGGGTCTTGTCTTGCCCATAGGACACTTCTTCTGCTTGGTCTTCGCAGTCCCACTGTCTGCTGTTGCCTCAGGGCATTCTCATCAGCCAGCTCATCTTTTGGGGGGCCATCTTACTGATATTAACGCCTGGATGTCCGGGTTTGTCCATAGGACAGTGCTCTTGACACTCACCCAACCCCTGCGCCCACACACTTCTTATCGCTGGTAGCTACAGTCTCTGGGATGTTGACTTGGTTGGTGGGAAACCTTCCGTGCATTGTGAGTGAGCTTCCAGGTCATTCATCATCGGCAGCACCCCATAGTCTCCGCTTTGCCAGCTCATTCCATATTCTAGCCGGATGGTATACAGCTAGTCAGGGATGTACTTGGGGATGGAACCTCCGTGCATTGGGTGAGAGGCTGGCAGCCAGCCCCCCAGGACGGTCGCCTATCCAGTGGACCAAGTACCGCGGGATGAATGGATTCTTCTCCACTGAACTGGCCTTGTTCTCAGCACCACTGAACCTGCTCTTCTATCCTTTGTCTACAGGTACTGTCAATTCGGTTGAACTACTGTCTTCCTTGCCTGCCACTCCTCGCCTCCATCATATCGTGGTTATCCATGTGACTGGGTAGGGACGCCGAAGGTACTTGTAGCTGGTCTGAGCGAAGATGTCTGCTATGTGGCCCGCTGGTAGTCCACCCATCAGTCTTGACTACCTTCCCTCTCTTTCACTGACCGTCCGGCCACACTATCTCCAGTCCAAATGATATCCCCATATCTCACTGTAGATGTCCGCGTCAGGTGGATTAGCGAGTCGACGTCTCGTTCATTCTTAGCATACAGGACTTGATGTTCATCCATGTAGAGGAGGTGGCTGATGGTAGTATCCACTCCTGAACCTTGTACCTGTATCAGTCCTTGTGATTATCTGCTGAGGGGGTTTAAGCCTATGCAGAACAGCGCTATGCATCACCTTGGTATATGCCGCACTTGATGGCCACTTGTGTTAAGCTGCCTTGAGTTGACTTCCAGTGTTGTCTTCCACAGTCCCATTGAGTTCTTGAGGAAGGTCCTTAGTGTCCTGTTGACTTTGTATAGTGCCAGGACATTCACAGATCCACATGTGCGGCATTGAGTCGTAGGCTTTCTGTAGTCAATCCAGGCTGTGCTCAGATTAGTCTGTCTAGACCTTGAGCGCAATCTGCTTTAGCTATGAGTAACTGGTGTTGTCCCAATGCCCTTCTGACTGTGCTCATGTGGTCCTGTGATGCTGTTGGCGGCTATGATGCCTGATGGCGGGCTAGGACTCTTCCATGTTGTGGGAGGCAGGTTATTGGCCGGTAGTTGGACAGGTTGTTTTCCCTTCCTTGCAGGGTCTTTCATGAATCCAGCACTTGTCCTCCTTGTGTTAGCCAGTTTGGTGGGAAGCCTGGCTGCTAGAAGCTGTTCATTTGTGCTGCTAGGGTTCATGCCACTGCTGCTTAGTTTCTTAGCAGTAGGTGTAGTGGATCATGTTTGGTCCAGCTCTTCTTCATGTTCTTGACCCGTTGCTGGATGTCTTCTATTGTGATGGTGACTGGTTTCTCTTCTGAATGAGATTGCTCTGTTCTCAGGTCCTGCAGCCACTTTGCACTGGTGTTATGAGTCTTCTCTTTCTCTCCATAATGTTCTTCCAGTACTCTTCAGTTTCTGCTTCTGTATCTGTATTGTGTTGTTGCACTGCAGTTGGGAGTACACCTTGGATGGTTCTTTGGAGAACAGGCGGCATTTACTTTTTTTGGCCTCTGCTTCTCTAGTGTATCTCCTTAGCCTGTAGCTAGTAGCTGTGAGCTTTGTTTAGCAGTCTCTAGGCGCTTCAGATCCTTGTATTTTTTCAGTAGCCGAGTCTTATCCTTCATCTCTACATCCTTCTGGTGAGTTTCCACCAGCTGACTAACTTCTCTCTGAGTCGCCTTGATCTTATCCCCCTCCACCTCATTTTCCAGGGTGGGTACATACTGTTGTTTTCTTCTTGATCGTGTAGCCAAGCATCTCCAGATTACAGAGGCTGTGTAGCATAATACCAGTTGTCATGTTCACCGGTTTGAGTTATGGTGATTAGTAGGCTGGATTGTTCATCTTCTAACATACTTCAGATGGTACTTCTCCACTGAGCCTTGGTAATCGATCTCGAGGATTGACTGTAGCTAGTTTCTCCATGATCTTATTGCCACATATCAGCTGCTGTGCTCTGCAATGGAGGGGGTGGTCAGTGAAGTTTCAGCTTCAGGTGTGGGCTGCACATCCACTGTTCTCCAGGTCTTCTTGAGTCTGGATGTAATGTGGAGTTAGTCTATCTCAAGCTGTGAGAGCAGCTTCCTCTTTACTGTGTTGAAGCATTGGAATAACTAGCTGTTTCTTACTAAGTGTGGATGTAGGTCTTTTGTCCATCCACAGTCCCCTCATACATTTCATAATATATCCCCCTCATTAGGTCTGGTTACTGTTGTAGTAAGTAGCATTCCATCAATTCAGGTTTTTCTTGTCTTCATCCATGAATGGTTTGTTCCAGTAGCCACTTATAGTCAAGATTGTCCTGGTTCCTCAACATCTGGCGTGGACCTTGTTAATCCAGGCGATTGTCCGAGCCAGCTATGACTCTCCTAGTTCGTGTCGCTGTCATATTTGAGGTAGGCAGGTGAAGTAGCGTTAGGGGGTCTTTTGCTAGGAACAGCTAAGATACTGCGCAGAACCCTCAAACTCCCAGGCCTCTGGTAGAGGACCCGAGGTTGAGGAAGACACATACCACCCATAGGGGCGAGAGGGGATTTTTTTTTTTAAATATATTATCATCTCTGTCCTTGTCTCTGTGGGTCTCACATTTCCTGGAGGATTTTTTTGGCCTCAGAGGCTCACTGTGATCCTCCACATAGCCCTTCCGTCTGTAGAGTCAAGGGTCACAGCTTACTGAGACATTTTCATCATAAGGCAGCAAGGGAGGTGAGAAGAAGCAATGATCCCTCACACAGTCTCTGTTGACTCCCAGTCTCAGTGATCAATCGAGGAGAGGGAGGGAGCCCGGGCCAACCCTCTGCTTTGGGCTCCAGCCCAGGAACCCTAAGCATAGCAGCTACGGTAGCTGACTTTTTGGAAATAGGACGTGTACAATTCCCTGGGACACTTTTCCCACAGCAGCGCTCCACTCAATATCTCCTTCACCGTTACCTCAGGGCCTCCTTCCTTGTGCCTGACATGGATTCATACTGTTTAGTTCCTCCAACAGCATGGCTTCCTCCTACAACTTCTGACACGCATGCCTCACTGACTAAATGAGAGGCTTTTCACTAGTTCCAGCCAGCCTTTGATTGGCTTCAGGTATCCCAAACAACCTAGCTATCTCCACTGCTTTCTAGAAAGATCTTAATTGCCCTAGATGTCTTGATTAACTTGGAGCAACTGTCATTTGGTTACCAAGATACCAGGGATTTGTTTAGCCTGGGGCTAACATACCTGTTCCTCAGTACTTTACTATAGCCATCTGGCCTTGCCCCGTCACAATATAAATATAGTATGTGTGTTTACATATGACTCCATCGTACATCGAAGCATAAGAATTTTTTTTTTTCAAATCTGGTGTTGTAGTCTGGGGCTTTTACTTTGGTGCCACAGACAGCAACACTTCTATTAGGGAAATTACAGTTATCACCTGTATCCTCCCTGCTAGTGGCCTGAGCGTTTTGAAATACTGGGACAGGCATTGTTCAGGGTGTTCCAGTGCTACGTATATGAGAAGTGAAACAGAAATTTGGAGTGGTGACATTACAAATGAGGCCTTTACATATAAATGTCTTGTAATTAGTTACTACACAGTACTGTCCATTTATACTATAGGTTACCCTTAAAGCTGGTTGATGTCCTCCGGTAAATTTTACTGGGTAGGAAACAGGAATGTCTAGTTTCTTTGCTCCAGGGGTTGCATTGTTCTGTGATACACCAGTAT
>NC_133769.1:369378416-369388084 GCF_003597395.2 Chelonoidis abingdonii | reverse complement strand
TTTTTTTGGCTCTCAGAAAGCATAGCTTTAGTTCGCCAAACTGATCAAGAATGCTGTTCAAGCAGGGTCTAATGGAAATCCACCTTGCTTCACAAAGTTGCAGTATCTTCTGGTGTCTGGAAGTCAAAGAAAGGGAAGGGACAGGGTGTGTGGAGGTGGGGGCTGATGGGTGACACTGAAAGAGATTGGGTGATAGTCAGAGAGCAGGAACTCAGCAACAGAGAGACCAGTGCTTGGTGATGGAGCGATAAGGTGTTAGGTGTGAGGAGCTTTTAAGACTGTGAACTTACACAATGGTGAGCTCAACCAAACTTGAACAGACTGCCGTTGATTAATGAGGGGATATCCTTTATCCAGCTTGTCACAGAGATTCAGAGTCACTGGCCCCAGTTGATGACATTCCACAGATGTATTTGCGCATTTTGTCACGAAGCTCTTTGATTTTGACAGCATAAACAATAGGGTTGAGCACGGGAAGAAGAAGGTAATACAGATTGGCCAAGATGATGTGTACGTAGGGAGCAATACCTTGACCAAATCGGTATGTCAGAGTGGAGAAAAGGAAGATAGGATAAGCCATCAGCATCACACAGATTTGGGCTGTGCATGTGTTGAGGACTTTCTGGTGGGCTTTCCTGGAGGGTATTCTGAGGACAGCTCTCATTATCAGACCATAGGAGAGGGCAGTGAGTGTCAGGTCAAACCCGAGGACTATAAATACTATCACCAAGCCGTACATCCTGTTCACTTTGATGTACCCACATGACATCTTTGCCACAGCCATATGGTCGCAGTAAGTATGGGGGATAATGCGGTTGGCACAGAATGAATGCCTGCTCAGGAGCAGAGGCAGGGGCAGAACGAAGAGAACAGCTCTTATCAAACACGCTAGCCCTAGTTTAGCTATTCATTCATTTGTGAGGATGGTGGCATATCTCAGAGGGTTACATATGGCAACATATCGATCAAAGGCCATTGTCACGAGGACGGCTGAATATGTCACAGAACCCGCATGAAGGAAGAACATCTGGGTGAGGCAGCCACCTAAAGTAATTCCTTTCAAATTGAACCAAAATATACATAGTGCCTTTGGCACAATGGAAGTAGATGCACCAATTTCTGTGAGTGCCAGCATGCAAAGCAGCAAGTACATTGGTTCATGTAGGGTCTTGTCTTTGCCTACAACAACAGAATCATGAAATTTCCCAACAGGCCAATTATGTAGAACATAGAGAAAGGGATGGAAATCCAGATGTGAGCAGCTTCCAGGCTGGGGATTACCATTAGGATGAATGATGAATGGTCAGAATCACTGAGATTGAAATCTGCCATGAGGTGATCTATGCATCGATTGCACTCAGAAATGCTCCAGGTGTCTCTGAAGTAAGAGAAGAGAGTGAGGGGGATTATGTGCTTTATAATAAATAGCACAAGGAATATTTTATAGTTATTAACGCTCTAGAAAGGGTGATGAACAGTGAAATGCAACATTTGCAGATGGCTCCAGATTATTGAGGTCATAGTCAACTCTAGAGAAGTCTTCAGATTGAGCTAACCAACCAAGGTAAATGGGCATCATGATGCCAGATGAACTTCAATGTTAATAACTGCAACGTGCACACCCATTGGAGGAAAAAGCTTGAATTCCTCAAATATCTAACAAGGCTCTAATTTAACTGTATGAACTGAGGACAGTGACCTGGGTGTCATGGTACACAGCTCTGTAAAACCCTGCTCACAGTGCAAGTATGTCAGAAACTAAGCAAAATATTGCAATCCAGGAGGAGTGTGATTGGAAATCATAAAGGAAATACAATGCCATGAGAGAAATCAGTCAATACTTCACACTCCTCTGGTCTCCTCTTTGAGGTATGGGTCTCCCTCCTCACACAGGTTATTACAGAACTAGAGGGGTTCAGGCAAGGTCAACAAAAATGATGAAAGGCCTGGGAAAACTCTCCTTATGATATAGATTGGAAAGATTGAGATTGTTACCTTAACAAGGAGGTGTATTAGAGGGGCCATGAGAAAAGTCTATGAAATACTGACTCGTAGAGAATAGATCGAGAATGTGTTCTCCCTGTCTCATAACACAGTATGAAGAGGACATTATATGAAACTGAAATGTGGAAAATTCCAAACGGATGAAAAAAAAATGCTTTCTTCTCTCAGTGCCTAATTAGGCTGAGGAACTCATTGCCACAAGAGGTATTTGAGGCCATGAGGTAAATGAGAAACTGGAGGAGTTTGGAGATTTAGATGGATAGCGAGACTATCCAGTTATAATACTTACAGATAAATAAATATTTTGGAATGTCTATACACTGACGTGTTTCAGGGCACAAGCCAAGAAGTAACTGTTAGTTTACACTCTCAGGGACAGTTAGGTCATCCCTGAATCCACCTACTTCTTGGTTTCTTACAATTTGTTCTGCAACATTTGGATATTTCAACATTGCCATTCCTGTATTGAAAAGAGCCAAATTTTCCCCATGGAAACAGTCCTTTTAATGCTGGGCTACGACTTTCTGCTAAAGCGAATGGGCATGAAGGGCACAAGGGTCTTGGTATTTAGGGCTACAGGCCTTCACCTCTGTTACTTCCCATCTTCCTTTTGGTAAGATACTTTCATGCAGGCACCCAGCTTTGTCTGAAAGATAAGTTACAGATGTTACCTGACAAGTATAAGCAGAGGCATGTGACAACAACTCATCTGCTAACCATTCTCATGCCTGAATATCAATGTAGTTTGCAGATGACACAAAATTGTGGGATTATAAATAGTGAAGAGGACACGTCACTGACTCAGAGCAATCTCCACTGGTTGGTAAACTGGGTCGAAGCAAACAATGTGAGTTTTAATATGGCTATGTAGATATCTGTATCTAGGAACAAAGAATTCAGGCAATGCTTACACAGTGGGGGACTATTGTGGGAAGTACAATGACCATGAAGAAGATTTAGGGGCATAAAGGAATAATTAGCTGCACATTAGTTCCCAGTGTGACCATGTGGTGAAAAAAGCCAGTGTGATTTTGGGCTGATAAGCAGGAAAATTTGAAGGAGAGGAAGGGGAGTAATTTTACCTCTGTGTTCAGCACTGGTGTGACTGCTGTTGGAATCCTGTATCTAGTTCTTGTATCCACAATTAAAGATGGATGTTGATACGCTGAAGAGGTTTCAGAGAAGAATCAGACTTAGTCAAAGATTAGAAATATTGCCTTATAGTGATAGACTTAATGAGCTCAATCTATTTAATTACTAATGATGGTAAAGAGGTGACTGGACAACAGTCTGTAACTAGGTACACGGGGAACCAATATTTTATAATAGGCTTTTCAACCTAGCATACAGGGGTGTAACATGATTACATGGCTGGAAGTTGAAGGTAAAGAAATTCAGATGGAAATAAGGTGTCCATTTTAAATAGTTAGAATAATTAACCACTGGAACAATTTACCAATGGTCTTCATGGATCCTTCATCACTGAGAATTTGTAATCAAGGTTGGGAGTTTCTCTAAAAGTTCTTCTATAGGAATAATATTGGGGAAATTCTCAGGCCTGTGTTATACGACTAAGATGATCCAATGGTCCTTTCTGGCCTTGGAATCCATGAACATGTACCAGGAGTCAGCTAGAGGCATTTTGCCTGCAAGCTCGTCCCTGAGCTTCCTGAAGGAAATTTTTTTTCATCATGACTGTGTTGAATTTAACCCTACGGGAGAAATTCCCATGTGACTCTGGTGCGTTGGAAATATTACGCTAGGTGAGTATTTTACGAGGCTGAGGGATCCATGAGGCACTGCATAGGATGAACATTTTAGGTGAGAAAAATAATGGTTTGCCTCCTTTAAAATCTCCACACTGAGGAATGAGTGTACAGCCCTCCACTATTAAGGAGAAACTGAGCTTGTTAGCAAATGGTCCCAGAGCATTCTGGGTTTAATGTTTGTTTCCCAGGGCCACTGTTTCAGTCAGCTTCCAGTGTCTCATGCATGTGGCAGCTGTATTTATGTAGGCTCACATGTCGCAGAGTTTTCTGCTTCCATTATACTGTGTGCATACTTCTCTGCTTGCCAGTTGTTCCTATGTTGCAGCCTTAAAGCACCAGATGCTGTGTATGGGTGTAACAAGAAAAGCCATAAAGATTCTGCCTTGACATTTGCCACTTATGTGTGAGATTTTCACTGGTGAGACACATCCAGTGATTACCACAGCAAGTACGAGCAGAGTAGTCGAGTGAGGAGGCAGTCACCTCACCCCACTTCAGAGGAAGAGATGATGCGTCTTGGAGTTTGTGAGAGCCAGAGATGACTGGGATCATGCAAATGACACTGGTGACCAGTATGCGTTGGATTCAGGGGAGTCCGCATGGTGAAGGAGAAGACGAAGAAGGGTGCAGAGGATGATGGGAGATTGGGGGGGAGATGATGGGAGATTGGAGCAGCTGAGGAGCAAAGTGTGATGGGTTTCCTCCAGGGTGCCACCTGATACTGGGATACACAGATTCCTCTGACTCACCAGCCGGGCTCCCTCTCTCAATGTGCTGCTCTAACAGACTGTAGACCTTCTCCTGTACTTCACCTCATCCAGCATTCATGCAGGCAGTGGTCCTGGGTCACCCCCAATGCCAAATCACCACTGGGCACCCCAGAGCCCCCCCCCCAGTAGCAGCAGTCACTCTCGACTCCCCCAACATAAGGGGATACCCCAGGACCCCCCCCTCCCCGCTACAGGGTAGTAGCTGTGCCCTACAGACTCCTCCAGAACACCAAAAATTTAGGCAGTGATACCTCGTACAAGTCATGGACTGGTCATGGGTCCATGAATTTATGTTTACTGTCCGTGACCTGTCCATGTCTTTTACTAACAATGCCATTTATTAACTCTTAGCCTTACGTACAGGCTGTCTGGAGCGTTCTCGGGAGGGGTCACCAGGTAAGAGGTAAGTTTCTCCTGTGGCCTATTGTTTTCTTAATGGTTCATTGCCCTGAGTAGTCCCTCCCCAAACATCTATCTAGACTGAAAGCAACATGCCAAGTGGGTGTTACCCAGCTGTAACGACGTATGAAATATAGATACACAGTCAGTATTTATAACTTCAGATGCAAAGAGGATCAATGCACACAAATAGGATAACCATATTCAGAAAATCATAACTTTTCCAATGGCATCTTACAGGACTCATCTTGCATAAAATGTATCAGAATTATGCTATAATCACATCATACCAATATCTCTATGGAGAATATGGAGTGCAGAGTCAGGCAAAGCTCAGTGGTTCTTTTCACCAGTCAAATGCCTGAAGTTACATAACGAGAGACAGGAGTGCAGAACTGAATTGGAAACAGACCTGAGTCAAGGTTGTGACACCCGGGCTGCAGTTCTGGGGCTTGCCAGAGCAAAGAGACCCTGAGACTGACCCAAGCCAACAATCACAAAGAAAAATTTAATTTCAACAGTGCTGCCCACTTGTCCCTCTATATGTTGCTCCACGCCCCCAGAACTGATACGCATTTAGAACTCCCTCTGCAAGAAAATCATTAAATTCCTTCAGTCTAACATTTAAAAAGTTAAAAATAAGCCCCAGTGCTGCTTGCCTCTACGCTCCCTACCTGTCCCCACCACCTCTAGTGCTGTCCTCCTGTCTGTGAACAGCCTGCTCCCTACTGCACAACCCACAGTGCTGACCACTTTTCCATGTAGGTCCCCCACCCCCACAAATTCTATCCCAGCCACACAGAGATATCCTTCTCCCCAGGACCAAAACCAGGTGCCAGACCCCACAGAGGCAGCTCACAGAAATAGCTCCTCAGACTAGGCTGAACTCAATGTCTGTCTGCACCAGGGAAAAGGGAGAGATCAGCTTGAACTGATTTTCTGGGGGCAAAGGGAACTCCAGCGGCAGCTCAGCCTGTGCAGGGAAGGAGAGAGGGACAAACATGGCTGGAGGGAGAGAGGACGTGGAGACTAAAAGTAGGCAGTGTGAGTAACTCTTCCTCAAAATGACACAAAGCATTAACATTGCAGCCTGTTAGGAACCTGGACAGACCTTCCTGAGGCTATGTTTCTGTGTTGGCAATTGCTGACGTTACCAAGAGGCTGTAGTGGGCTTGCTAACAGGTGGACAGATGGTCCAGATGGTGGATGGTGTCAGAGACAATCTGCTACTGTGTGGTCCATGTTATGTCACTGTCTGAGACACCCAGAAGGCCTCATTATTCCTCTTTGGTCTTTGCATTAGGCAGGATGTCCATTCCCTGTTTCATCCAGTTTCAGGATTCCATGCCACTGTGACTTGGATAATGTATATTCCTCTGGCCCCCCGACCCCCCAAACACACACAAACACTGTCTGTTCATGCACGTCCCTCGGTGAGATTTGTAGCAGCACCTGCTTTCCTCCAAGCCAGAAACACACTTTATTTTTAGTGGTTTTTGGTGCTTCTTGTCTGCTCCAGAACCAGAGATGCAGGGGCACATGTCATAAATGGATAGGTAAGGTAAGGGTTAAGTTTCTTTTACCTGGAAAGGTAACCAAACACCTGACCAGAGGACCAATCAGAGAACTGGATTGTTTAAAGTCAGGGCGGAATTTGTATACCAGGGTCTTTTTGTTTTCTCGGCTGTGAGTAAACAAGGTTTCCTCCTAATTCCTTCTTATTTCAAATATTATACCAAAAAGTCTGTGAGTACAAAGGAACCCCAAAGCAATTCGGCTATGAGGAACTTTGGGTTGTACAAATAGATGTGGATGGCTGTGTCTTTTGTTGTTTCTCTGGCTGTGAGTAACAAACTTCCTCCTAACTGCATCTTATTCCAAGTTCTCCTACACATCTGTGAGTACAAAGAACTCCCCCAGCAATTCGGCTATGAGGAGCTGTGGGTTGTATTTACATGTATGTGGATTGTTGGACTGGTTTAATCGGGCTATCTTTTAATCAGACTGTTTCTTCATATTTTCTTATAAGCAGAGCCTGTATTGAGTTTCTTAATGCAAGATTATTGTTTTGTATTTTCTTTCTTTTTTTTTTCTATAAAGTTTTCTTTTTACCTGGTGAAAGTTTCTTTTCTAGTGAGGCAGAGGGGGGAGGGAAACGCCCCAAACTCTGGCCTCATCTCCCTATTGTCCAAGGGCGGGAAAGGCTATAGAGACAAAGGGAGGGGGAATTTCTTGTGTAAGCTGACTAGGTACTACCTAGCCTCGGGGAAGCTAGATTGCTTCTCCGGTTGTATTCAAGGAGCGAAGCGTAGCATTGCACCGGCTAACCCAGGAAAGGGGGGGGAAGCTGGGAGAAGAGAGAGAGAGAGACCCAGGGCTCTGGGTCTTTGGGGGGTCCCCAAAGGAAGAGTTGGGGACACCAGAGAGAGAAAGGGGGAGGTCAGGCTCTCTCAATTAAATACCTGACCTGGTGGCAGCGAGAGAATATCCAAGCTGGTAGTGAGCTTGGGGAGTTTCCGGTAAGCCCCAGATTTTGGACGCTAAGGTCCAGGTTTGGGACAGGACCAGATTGTGGACGCTAAAGTTCAGGTCTGGGACTGGGAGGCTAGATTACCACAGCACAGAATGAGCAGACCACTCGACCTCCCTGAAGAAATTGTTCTCAATTGTTTTAAACCTTTAAACCTCTGAATTTGAAATTTCAGCAACTCTCCTCTCTGTCAGTTCTTCTTTGGTCCAAATGAGTTCCCTCGTCCTCAGAGCCATACGGCCACTCCAGTTGAAGTCACTGGAGGCTCATGGCCAGTGTAAATGAGGCCAATTATTTAAGTTCCTATATGTGGATTTAGGGTGAAACTCTGGTCGTGTTGGGAGTTTTGCCATTGATCTCAAAGGGATCAAGATTTTATCTTTAGTGTTTAACTTTTGGGTCCCGGCTGCACAAATCACAGCTTTGGGTCCTACTACAGAGAGCGCTACTCTGCAGAGTGCTGAGAGAGTCTGAAGGAAACACCCAGTTTATGTGTGTTCCGAGATTGGGCATGAAAGTTTGTGATCCAAACACGTAGGCCCTGATTTTGCTCTCAGGGAGGCCAGTGGCAATCTGGAGTGACCCACTAATGGAAGAATATGAGAGCAGAATCTGGCCATTGTGTGACCCATTCTTCTTATGAACCCTCTTATACGCAGATACCCACTGCAGAGGCTTTGATTGCCCTTCCTAAAAGGGCAATGAAGTTGCTGAATTGGAAAATTAAAAGGACCATAGAAAAAACCTCTCAGCCCCAAAAGGAAGCTACTGAGACAGATAGAAGGACACAGTAAGAGACAAGGAAATGATATTTAAAACAAATATTTGTCTAATCTATTTCAATACATTGTAGTTCCAATGTTATCAAGTAAATCCCTTGGTGTTTCTGAAAATACTAAACAGTTCAAGTCACCGTGCTGGTAAATTCCTGCCCAGATGGTTTTGATTTGAACCTCGAACCCTTCCTGAGCCCTCAGCACTAATTGTAATCCAGAAAGAAAGAACTCACCGAACTCCGCTCAGCAGAGACGAAATGTTCTCACTGTGACAGGAATGTGGAGACTTAGGATCACTTTATGATTCTCACATGTCTGACACTCAGCATGCTGGACAGCGACCTTTATGTTTCCCTGTATAGTCCCTGCAGTTTCTCAGGTTGGCCGGGAGTCCCAAACAATTCCCTTAGCTGCGTGAGCAATGGGAAGAGCAGAAATACACCCTGGAGAACTTTAGCCTGAGAGCCTCCCCCAGGAGTGAAGAAATCTTAGCCAATGTTAGGGGGCTTATGCCTTCACTCTCTCACTTCCCTGGTCCTTCTCACATGAACAGAGAGCAACAATACCCAAAGTCCAAAGGTGCAAACAATTCGATGTTATGGGGTGAACTTCCAGCAAGCATGATTCCAGTTTCCTTCCTCAGTGTCCCCATCCCAGCTCTGATACCACAGAGCCTTGTCCTCTGCCCCTGTTCCTGTTCCCATCCCCTGTTTCATTTCCCCCTTTAGCTAAACATGATCCCAATTCCCCATCCGCAGTTCCTGTTCCATTCTTCCCCCGTTTCTGATTGACTGCAGACTATATAGGAAAACCTGAGTTTTGCTTAGCTATTCTGGTTTACACCCAACAGAATTAATTATACAGCAGACAGAAACAATCACAGAACCAAACAGAGACCATGCAAATAAACATACAAAAAATACAGAAGTGAGTATTTTACAACTGCATCTATACAGACATAAGGTTTTCCAGCTGGGTCTTATTGATAATGAGTTCTTGCCAGACAGGATGCTATTAAACTAAGTTTCGTTTTACATCTTCTAGGCTCTTCCCTTTCTCTGAGGTGATGGAATATCAGGGCAGGACTGTATTTCCTAAATAGCCCAATAGCACCTTATTTCAATGTGACTAGTTTGGAATGTGAGGATGTGACATACACTTCCAGCTTATGCTGCCTCTGCTGCTTAGCCGAAGAACCAGGCCTCAGACTGTCGCAGTAAGAGAAGGCCATTCCAACAGACCAGTGATCTTTGATGCTTTCTTTATACCTCTATAACTAGCTAAGTGATAAGAATACACTAAAATTCTTAAAGTATAGGCCTGTGCAGACAGGCTGATATATCTAATCAGCCATCACCGGGCTCAGAGTTGTCACGGCAAACTGAGCTTGCAGACTGTTCAGCCTAGCAATTCACAATGC
>NC_133769.1:369377262-369378316 GCF_003597395.2 Chelonoidis abingdonii | reverse complement strand
CTAACATTTCTAATTAATTTCTTTAATATTGAAGGCTCGTAAACTTCATTGGCTCTTTTGTTCAGGAGAATTATTTCTATAGGTGCCTTCATTGTGTCTAAATATTGAATCTGAGAGGAAGGAGTGATTCATACTGGTTGTTGATCAATTGTGTAGTTAATTGCTTAACCAAGCTTTGATTTGCTATGAAATATGTTCAAGAGGACAAATAAACAATGTCAGGTTTACTGCTCTAACCCATAATAAAATAGTACAGGAAAAAACTTTTACCCGATACCACCCTCTGGGAAACTGTCTCATGCTGTGATGTTACATTCACGTTACTCAGAAAGTTCACTCCCCAAAGTTACACATTTCAGATTTTTTTCATTTTTATGACATTTCACAAGTCACTAAAATCCAGCCCAAAATCCACTTTGTCCCATTCCCTACTGTATGCAGGGCAATGGTCCTGCTGTATGGCTTCTGCAGCACCCAGGAGAATTGGCTACTGAAAGGGTTTGAGTCTCCACTTCCACTCCCTTTACCCAGAGGGCTGCCTGACCTCAAGACTCCCCTTCCACACTGCTGTGTGGCAGAGTCCTCGTAATGGCGACATGGCAGGGCCCAGGATTCCTGGCAGGCTGAACCCCCAGTCTCATCGTGATCACTTAGGACAGGTGCTAGGGTGACCCCACTCTTCACATCAAATGCTTCTGTGGCCCATTGATCACTACAATGAAATGAAATGAAAACATGAGAAATGTTCAAGAAACAAGGAACCCCACTCTGTGGGCATGGGGAACACCACGAACAGCTAATTCTGGGATGTAAGAAATGTTCCCAGTTTGTTCCTCACATGTCCCAGGCCTCCAACCCAGGCAGTGGCTGCTCTGCCGGATACCCTAAATAAGGCACCTGTTCTGGTGGTGGTCACAATCCCTCCAGCTCCAGGTTGCAGTACTTTTCTCCCCAGCATCTGTTGTTGCATCAGGTATATATACACCCTTCTGCCTTCTGGGATGCTTCTCTTCCCCTTCTGTTTCTGGCTGCTGCTGCTCTGCCTCCAGCTTGG
>NC_133769.1:369368164-369377162 GCF_003597395.2 Chelonoidis abingdonii | reverse complement strand
CCGGTAACGAACTGTTTAAGTTTTTGTCAGAACACAAGGGGGTCACTTCGGTAAATGTGAACACAAATTGTAATTGGCATAAGTTTAGACAAATATTATAAACTTTTTAATCAGTTCCTTGTCTTTAACTTATGCGTCTAGCTGTTCAGTAGCTTTTCTTTCTCTCTCTTTTTGGGGTGTGTGTGTGGTTTTTTCCGCTTGGTTGCTCATGTTTCCAATTCAGCAACTCAATTGGCCTTGAAGAATGAAGCAGAACGTCTGCAGCAGATATTCTGTTACCAGAGGGCTCACAACAAATGGATCAACACTGACCAGATTTTTGTTCTCACATTTTGCCTATGGGGTCACTCCAGATGAACTTGCCCTCCCTGAGGGCAAATCAAACCCATGTGATTGGAATCCCATCTTCACGCTTGGCCCAACATGCACATACACTTGGTTTCCTTTGGGACTCTTTCTGAGCACAACATAAATGCCTCTTGTAGCAAGACCCAATGAGATCTATGGCACTCTCCCCAACAACAGCCACTCTCGTCCAGTTGTTGGAACCTAAATAAATTGCCTGATTACTCCAGCCACAAGCCTGCCATTGATTCAACATGGTCCGTCCTGTAGCCTTTAAGGAGGGTGAGTTCATTTGGACCAAAATAACCAACCGAAAAGAGTCTATGATGTAAATCACACTCATTGACTTATGGTTCGAACAATCAGGTAAATGATTTTGTGTGTAAAGGAGACGGGTCTTCTCTTTCTGTGCCCCAGCACTTCGTTCTGAATGGATGAGAATCATGAAATAAGAAAGCAGTTTTCTGGCTTAAGGAAACCAGCGGAGGTCCCAGAATGTACAGTATTGTGGTAGTGGGGAGGATGTGCGGGGACTGCTGTATCAAGATAACAGTGGCTGGGGTCCTGAAACAGTCGAAAATAGGGAAGCGACATTTGCCTAAAGCACAGACCAGCAAGGTGTATTTGAGCCTCCTGAGCAAAGGATGTCTCAGACAATAAGTAATGGGACCATACTGTAAGCAGATTATCTCTGACACTATCCCCCATATGGACAGCCTCCTGCAGTGAGCATCCTTCTACAGCTGCCTGGTAATGTCAGCAATTGCCAAGATGGATAAAACAGACTCAGGAGGGTGTCTGGGGTTCGAACACAGGCTGCCAATACAATAAGAGCTTTGGGTCTTTGAGGGAAGACTTATACGTACTGATTCTTTTTATTCTCGTTGTCCTCTTCCCTCTCCACGGGTCAGTCCTCTCTCTCTTTCCTGCTACAGGCTGAGCCCATGCTGTTGGGGTTCCCTTCACCCCTGAGGAGCAGTTCAGACAGATCTTCACTTTTGCCCATGCAGCAAGACGATGAGTTTAAACTGCCTGTATGATGTATTTCTGTGGTTGTCACTGTGGCTTTGGACACCTGAATTTTTGTCCTGAGTGAGTGGTATCACTGTGGGCAGTAGTGTGAGTTTGTGGGGATGGGGGACTATAAATGAAAGGCAGGAGTGTCAGAGTGTGGGACAAGTGCTGCTGAATTCCTGCACAGATTGTTCTTGAGCTGAACCCTGGAACCTTTCCCTGAGCCCTCAGCACTAAGTTTAATGCAGAAACAGAAAACTCACCAAAATCCTGCTTAACAGAGAGTAGAAATCTCCTTACAGCAACAGGAAGGAAGAGCCTTAAGAATGAAGGTAGGAATCTCACATGTCTGACACTTGCCATGCTGGGCAGCGATTTTTATGTTTCCCCTACAGTCCCTGCAGACTCTCAGATTGGCCAGGACTCCCAGACAATTCTCTTGGCTCTGCAAGCAGTAGGATGAGCAGAAAATAGACCTTGGAGAACTTCAGCTTGAGAGCCTCCCCTGGGAGTAAAGAAATGGTTTGTCAATATCAGGGGCTCAAGATTGTCAGGCAAACTGAGTCTTACAGTCTGTTGTTCAGCCTAGCAAATGACAACGGTTGTTTGTTTGTTTTTTCCCCTGTGTGTAATGTACAGCCATCTGCACTGTGTGTGGGAATGCTGCCACAAGATATGGGACCAACACCATTTTCAATTGATCCTAGAAGCATACAGCTGCATATTGACCATGCAATCGTAATATAGAGTGCATTACTTGCTGCAAAGTCACTGCCACTCTGTGAAGGCAAAATGAAGCGATCTTTATTAGATGCAAGCTGGAGTACATGGAAAAGGCTTTCTTCTCCCAGGATTCTGGTATCAAAGCTTTTGGACAATATCTGTTTGTGAAGTCTAAAGTGGATGTCTGTCTGGAAGCTCAAACTCTTCTAATATTTCATCTCCTCTCTGAATTGGGTAATCATCAAATTTCAATTTTCTGTTGATCTTTCAGAAATCGATGCAGAAAAGGGTTTATGCTATCCTGTGTGAGGACTAGTACAATGGGCCTTCTCCACTCACTGTGGTGTTTTACCATGCTGGGGTGGGAACATGGGTAAAGGAATCAAGCAATTGCTATATATTGATCTTTTGTTCTGGATACAGTCTCTACCCCATGCTTTTATCAAAGGTGCCTGTTGGGCTCTGGAAGGTGATGAGTTATCAGCCCAGGAGTTCTGTCTGGGAGCCATGGGAACTGCTGCATCCCTCTAACCACCCAGCTGGGCTGGCCCTTTTCCACACAACTTTGCTGGTGATTCAGCCTCTCCAGGCCCTGTTATTTCCCAACATGACAGCAGATGGTGCCACACACCCAAACTGAACTACCTGATTGCTTACTTAAGCCACCAAATTTCAATCAGCAGACACCTGTGTTACAGTGTTTTCTCTTCACTCTATCCCTTTCTCTGACTGAATCTATCAAGGTAAATGCAAGTCACCGTCGCTGAGGATGTGCGTGGCTGTAACAATCAAGTGTGTGGCACTTGATGGACTGTTGTGCAGGTGGCAGCTTACAGGGAACACTGACTGCATCCTGGGGGCCATGATCCTACTTAGCAGCCCTTTGTGATACGGTTTGTGCCGTTGTGTTTGATTGCAGAACACTGTGTGTGGATTGCTCTCTCAGACACAAATCCCTGAAGTCTTTAAATGTACCTGCTGTGAAGACAGTTAGTAGCAACATTTCCAGGCCTTGTCACATGTCAGTCTGCTCTGTGTCATCAGTCTGCTTGGTGGCTTCACATTTTCTGAGGGAAACTCCTTGTTCAGTGTCATCTTCCTGGATCGATTGATGGCTGTTTTGGCCAGTACCAGCGAAAGTCTGATGAGGTCTTGTGATTTCATGGTGTTACCCTGCAGGTTAGGGTGGGGTTCTGCACTGAGGGGCTTTGGTTAAGAGACTAGGAGACCCACTCCATAAAACACACATTGTTTACTGAATAATACTGTAGCACACATACACAATTGTAAAAACATGCTCTTTATGGGTTACCATAATCCTAACTCTGTTCTTGCTACCAAGGCCTTCCGGATCACAAGGCTAGGAGGTCCCTTGTTTGCTATCCTTCAGTGTCTGAGGAACAAACCAATTCCCTTCTGTCCTGTCCTCTATGCTCTGAGGCAAACAACCTCCTGTGAATGTACAAGCTTCAAAATAAACCCATCTCTAGACAAACTTTTCCCATTTTCCCACCAACAGACAATGGTAACCATCAACTAATCATAGCCATTGTCTCTGAACTCTGTGCATGGAAGAACTGAATTGTCTCTATGTTCTCTGCCCATTGTACAAGGGCAGAGTTATCTTAGTCTACAATGGGGCCACGGATGTGGGAGGAGCACTGTTGTGCTCCCAGTCCTGGTACCCATTGTCCAGAAGGTCTCAGATTGACACCAGCAAGGACTGACCTCTGGTGAGGGGCCCTCTGCTGCTAGGGCAGGGAGATGGGGGTGGGACAGTAAGGCCTGGAAGAGGAGATCTCCACTACTGGCAGTTTCCAGGTCCAGGTAGAAGATCAGCAGCTCCAAGATCTGTTCTAGCGAGGGGGGATTAACCCCATTCACTTCACACACCTGGTCTAAGAGACCAGGTGTTCCAGTCACACGGCATTCGGTGACACAATCGGACCAAATGCAGCTCACCTTGGTCCCTTCACCTCGAAGTGCAAGACTCACAGTTACTTCTCACACTCCCCTGTGACTCTCCCATGTGCATTCTCTGACATCTAAACCAGGGACACCATTTCCTACAGGAGTTGTGCTCCTAGGCAGAGTTCTTAATTCTACAACTTTAGTGTGGCATGTGAGTTCTGCACAGAGGTGCTTCTCCCAGCTTGTGTCCCTGGAGCAGGGAGTCAGTGTTTTGTTTACAAAGAGAGGCAGGGTGATTAAGGTAAGAAAGGGCTGGGAATTTAATTAACAATCTGGAAGTCCTTAGGTGAGCCTGTAAAACAGTAATCGCTCTGCAGGAAGTGGAGGATGTTGGTGAGAGAATGCTGTGAAGTCAGAAGAAGAAACAGAGTCAAGGCCTCTGGGCCAAGGTTACTTTTAAAAAGAGGGAGACATGATGGAAATAGGTGAAAAGAAAGGGCCAAAGCCCAGGGCAGGGCTAGCAGTGCTATAGAAAAGTTCCCCTGTACCTGTGGTACTTATTTGGCCCTATCACCATAGCATCTGAACACCTCACAATGTCTAACCTCACAATGTCTAATCTAGTTCCTCTCACAGCCCCTCGGTGAGTTAGATCAGTGCTGTTTTCTCCATTGTACAGGTGGGGCACTGAGGCACAGAGAGATTAGCAGCCAGATTTTCAAAAGCATTTAGGCACCTAGTGGGGTTTTCAAAAGCGCCTAGGAGGTTGGGTGCTTTGTATATCCCACTAGATGCTCAACTACATCTTTGGGTGCCTAAAAACCCTTCTGTGGCTAAGGCAATGGCCTGAGGTCCTAGAGGAAGTCCATGCAGGACACCGAACTCAGGGCTACTTCCCTTTCCATTGAACTAGCCTATCTCTCTTCTGCACAGTCCAAAAAGAGGATTCTGACAGATGAGGGCGAAACCAAGAGGGCCAGTTCTCTGCGACTCCAGCAAGTGATCCCATGCAATTGGGAAGGATGTCACGGTAGGCAGCAGAAAAAGCAGCAGAAAAATAAGGAAAGATGAATAGAGAAAAGGAGAAAAGGCTGCTGTGAAGTTTTAGATTTTAACTGAAAACCATTTTATTTTATTGTTTTTTGTTTTGAATTCACAAAAAGGAAGGAATGAGAAAGTCTTGTATGAGTATCAGATGTGTTTATGCTTCAAATTATTAGGGTTTCCGCAGCATGCGGGCCAATCCATAATAAAGAACAGAAATTGCACCCACAGAGTCCATAACCTTGATTATTGTCATTATTTCTATTATTCACTGTGTGCCATCTGCATGGTCAGCACTATTCAGAATATGCCAGAAAATGTTGTCCCTGAGCCAATGTGTATAAGATGTGTAGCCCTGGATAAGATGGCTCCGATATTTAAATATGAACTATGTCGTTACTGAAGATGTTAACACTTGTACACTTTGATGTTAGTATCTATCAGCAGAGGCACTGATGAGAATAGAAATTTTACTTGATTAAGGACTGTACAGTTTGATCCTGCAACTAACTTTCAAGAGGAAGAGGTACCCTTAGCACTGATGTCTGTTTATTTTCCTTTCCTGCCTGTAGTGGCCCTGATATACCTCAGAAGTCCCCATTTTTTCCTCAGGTTGAAAATGTAGACCCCCAACCCAGCAATCACCTCAGTGCAAACCCCTGAATGCTTTAATGGTTGGGGGGAACCTACTTCATTCATTGCTTTCCAGAGTAGTCAGCATAACCCCACTAAACCCTCCCACCTCTGCTCATCGCTTTAGGGGAAACAGGGGTGTAAAGGTCCGAGTCATGTGTGGCAACAGAAAGTGACATCTCTCCACAGTGGTCCCCATCCCTGTGCAACTGCATTCCCAACATGGCCAGGCAGCCTGTCTGGATGAGGTGGCCACTGCCATGGGGGTAACCTATGGTATAGAAAAAGCTTCTCCCCATACTCAGGGCCAGTGGTAGCAGCTCACCTTGGTGCTGTGACAGCCATGGCGAGCCACGACTCAAGCTGCCTGAATCTGACTGAATCAGGGCAGTAAGCTGTGCGGCATCGATTCCTGGCCAGCAGCTAAGGCTTGCAGCTGGTCCTGGTTCTCAAACACNATCAAAGCTATTTGCTGGTATCCGTTTGTGAAGTCTAAAGTGCATATCTATATGGAAGCTCACAACTATTCTAATATTTCATCTACTCTCTGTATCGGATAAGCATCAAATTTCAATACTGTGTTGACTTTTCAGAAACTGATGCAGAAACTGGATGTCCTATTCTGGGTTAGAACTAACACAATGTGAATTGAATCAGGGCAGTAAGCTGTGCGGCATCGATTCCTGGCCAGCAGCTAAGGCTTGCAGCTGGTCCTGGTTCTCAAACACACGGCTGATGAGTGCCCCACAGTTCTACAAGGCGCCAGATGGAGTGTGAAATGGCTATGGATGCAGTAGAGTCTCTAGGGGGGTTTTCTGGGTGGCCACCCAAGGAATTCCTCAGTTTCACTGAGGTGGCGAAGATGTCCCCTCAGAAACTGCCCTGCCGTAGGTCATTGCCTAGCACAAGGGTTAGGTTTGATGTGACCCAGCTACTGAGGCCATGTGGCTCAGCAGATTGCTAGCCCGAGGGAGCAGTGTGAGGTCTGGCCAGGGCCACATTGATGTGGGTGCCTGATGAAGATTGGGATGTCCTGGGCCTATCCACCCCATCCTGTCTGGGAGAGGATGTGACGGAGTGTCTGCTTAGACTGATTAATCCCTCGGACCTCTCTTGCTTCCTCCTTCATGTGGGCGCCAATGAAACTGCCAAAAATGACCTTGAGCAGGTCACTGCAGATTATATTTTCTGGGAAGAAGGATAAAGGAGTTTAAGGTATAAGTCGTGCTTTTGTCCATCCTCCCCATTGAAGGAAAGGCTCAGGTAGGGACTATGAAATTGTGGCAGTAAATTCATGGTTACGAAGGTGGCATCAGAGAGAAGGCTTTGGATTCTTTGACTATGAGATGATGTTCCAAGAAGAAGGATTGCTAAGAAGAGATGGGATCCATCTATTGAAGAAAGGGAAGAGCACCTTCACAGGCAGGTTTGCTAACCTAGTGAGGAGGGCTTTAAACTAGGTTCACTGGAGAGGGTAAACTTTAAACAAAACTAAACCCCTCATTTCTGGCTGCACTTCCCTACACATCACTTCCTATACAGTTCCTATAAGAAACATCTTTATTCTTTGTTTAAATTTTGAAGTTTTAAAATACATGGATGCCTCTGGGGACAAAGACTTTAGTGAACTTGGCTTGTTTGCTCTTTTGTTGCTGTCCCTACCTTTTAGCAATGCTGCAGTTGAAACTATTTTCTCAGATGGGCTTGATAAAACCAAAACTTCATTAGAAGATTCAAAAGGAACTTTTAGAAAACACTCTTCTTGTTAGGTGTATATGTAACAACATAAATTCTCTTGTGAACGGTTTGCACCAACGAAATAAATGATTGCCCTGGTCTCTGCTGATGTCTGACTAATTTATGGCCTGCTGACTTGGCTGCTTTTAGTAATAAGCAATAGTGGTTTCAGGCACTTTACTGCTTTGCCAAAATCTCCCCCTATAATAGGGGGTCTATTTCCATTCCTTAGCTGTCTTACACACCTGGGCAATGTTCCTCTGGGCAGCCTCACTGACTCCTTGGACTCCTTGTTTGGTGCAGCCAGCATGATCCAGGAGTGTCCCCATCCTGCTCCTGAGCTTAAACCTTTCACTCACATGCCTGTTCCCATTTCCCCCTTTTTTGTCCCAAAAAGTAGATTCACAGTCCTAGGCCATTACCACGCAGAGCACCCTGTCCACCTTCATGGGATTTTAAATGGCCCAGAGGATCCCCTAAGGAGAGGTTTCTGGCTGCAGAGATTCCCATATTGACATTGTCCAGCTTGATATAAAAAGCCTCTGAAGATGTGAAGCCATTGAATGTGTGTGATGAGAACTGAAAATGTTGTTACTAACAGTCTTCACATTGAAAGACTTCGAGGGTCTGTGTCTGAGAGAGCAATCACTGTCAGTCAGACAACACAGGCACAAACTGTGTCACCAAGGGCTATGAAGTGACCACGGTCCACCAAGGATTTTGGTAGCCTTCAGTGTTTCCCCATGCACTTCCACATGACAGCCACTGTGTGCCAGGGAGAGGGACGCCCAGGCCTCTGCCTTGCTCACGATCTCAAGCAGCTCCTGCAATAGGCTAGTCCGCAATAGGCGTGTCTGATGACACTGGGCCCTCCTGCCCTATGAGGTCTCCCCCAATCGCTTCCAGTGCCCCAACCTCCTAAGTTGGAGAATATGCGTGCCTAGGTCCAAGTGTTGAAAAGGATCTGTGGCTCAGTCAACACTGCCGACCAGGCTTTGACTCTCCGTTGCGGCACTGCGCCGAAGTGCTGCAGGCTCCCTGCTAGCCTCCACGCTGGCGGATCCCACTCAACAGTGCATGATTCCTCCTCCGGCTTCTAGGTAAGGGAAGCCAGGAGGCTCCGCATCTACCTCCACCCAAGCAAACCACACAATTGGAGCTGCGGACGCTGTGCTGTGGATGGGGCAGCACACACAGCTGCCTGTTGCACCTCTGTGTGGAGCCTGCAGAGGGACATGCTGCTGCTTCCTGTAGTCACTGAGGTAAGCGTCTCCAGAGCCTGCACCCCTCACTCCTGAACCCTCAGTCCCAGCCTGAGTATCTCTACATCCCAAACCCCATCCCCACCCCGCCCCCACACAAACCCTCACCCGCATGCCACAACCCCCTGTCGCAACCCTGATCCCCCTCCTGTCTCTCCGAACTCTTGGTCCCAGCCCAGAGCACCCTCCTAACCTCAAACTCCTCATTCCCAGCCTACCCAAGTCTGCATCCACAGTCAGAACCCCCCACCCCTCACACCACACCACCTGCCCCAGCCTGGAGCACCCACCTACACAGTGAATCCCTCATTTGGCTTCATTCCCTACAC
>NC_133769.1:369366306-369368064 GCF_003597395.2 Chelonoidis abingdonii | reverse complement strand
TACTTATTTGGCCCTATCACCATAGCATCTGAACACCTCACAATGTCTAACCTCACAATGTCTAATCTAGTTCCTCTCACAGCCCCTCGGTGAGTTAGATCAGTGCTGTTTTCTCCATTGTACAGGTGGGGCACTGAGGCACAGAGAGATTAGCAGCCAGATTTTCAAAAGCATTTAGGCACCTAGTGGGGTTTTCAAAAGCGCCTAGGAGGTTGGGTGCTTTGTATATCCCACTAGATGCTCAACTACATCTTTGGGTGCCTAAAAACCCTTCTGTGGCTAAGGCAATGGCCTGAGGTCCTAGAGGAAGTCCATGCAGGACACCGAACTCAGGGCTACTTCCCTTTCCATTGAACTAGCCTATCTCTCTTCTGCACAGTCCAAAAAGAGGATTCTGACAGATGAGGGCGAAACCAAGAGGGCCAGTTCTCTGCGACTCCAGCAAGTGATCCCATGCAATTGGGAAGGATGTCACGGTAGGCAGCAGAAAAAGCAGCAGAAAAATAAGGAAAGATGAATAGAGAAAAGGAGAAAAGGCTGCTGTGAAGTTTTAGATTTTAACTGAAAACCATTTTATTTTATTGTTTTTTGTTTTGAATTCACAAAAAGGAAGGAATGAGAAAGTCTTGTATGAGTATCAGATGTGTTTATGCTTCAAATTATTAGGGTTTCCGCAGCATGCGGGCCAATCCATAATAAAGAACAGAAATTGCACCCACAGAGTCCATAACCTTGATTATTGTCATTATTTCTATTATTCACTGTGTGCCATCTGCATGGTCAGCACTATTCAGAATATGCCAGAAAATGTTGTCCCTGAGCCAATGTGTATAAGATGTGTAGCCCTGGATAAGATGGCTCCGATATTTAAATATGAACTATGTCGTTACTGAAGATGTTAACACTTGTACACTTTGATGTTAGTATCTATCAGCAGAGGCACTGATGAGAATAGAAATTTTACTTGATTAAGGACTGTACAGTTTGATCCTGCAACTAACTTTCAAGAGGAAGAGGTACCCTTAGCACTGATGTCTGTTTATTTTCCTTTCCTGCCTGTAGTGGCCCTGATATACCTCAGAAGTCCCCATTTTTTCCTCAGGTTGAAAATGTAGACCCCCAACCCAGCAATCACCTCAGTGCAAACCCCTGAATGCTTTAATGGTTGGGGGGAACCTACTTCATTCATTGCTTTCCAGAGTAGTCAGCATAACCCCACTAAACCCTCCCACCTCTGCTCATCGCTTTAGGGGAAACAGGGGTGTAAAGGTCCGAGTCATGTGTGGCAACAGAAAGTGACATCTCTCCACAGTGGTCCCCATCCCTGTGCAACTGCATTCCCAACATGGCCAGGCAGCCTGTCTGGATGAGGTGGCCACTGCCATGGGGGTAACCTATGGTATAGAAAAAGCTTCTCCCCATACTCAGGGCCAGTGGTAGCAGCTCACCTTGGTGCTGTGACAGCCATGGCGAGCCACGACTCAAGCTGCCTGAATCTGACTGAATCAGGGCAGTAAGCTGTGCGGCATCGATTCCTGGCCAGCAGCTAAGGCTTGCAGCTGGTCCTGGTTCTCAAACACACGGCTGATGAGTGCCCCACAGTTCTACAAGGCGCCAGATGGAGTGTGAATTGGCTATGGATGCAGTAGAGTCTCTAGGGGGGTTTTCTGGGTGGCCACCCAAGGAATTCCTCAGTTTCACTGAGGTGGCGAAGATGTCCCCTCAGAAACTGCCCTGCCGTAGGTCATTGCCTAGCAC